>NW_027279270.1:125000-165000 GCF_046629955.1 Centroberyx affinis | reverse complement strand
TAGGGGTTAAATGTACATTAATTTGTGCCATAGTCTGAGAACATAGCCTTCTTCGCACACAAAGTGAAAAAAAAATAGTGTGCTTTCCTTTGTGGAACTTCAGTGGTGTTGCTCCACCCTCCTCCCATCTCCTCTGAACAACAGATTTGGGCTAATAGGGCAGCTGCTTGTCCCCCTCCCAAAAACCCCTCTGTACCGCTCCCCCTGCACCCGTCCACCCCTCCTCTTGTCCCAAAACAGCCCAGAGGGGAGCCTGTTGTTTTCAACTTGTTTTCAACACCAGTGTGAATGGAAAAGTTCAAACTGTTGGAACGATCATCCCTGAAAAGTTGTATTTAATTTGTCCGGTATTTTTCTTGAACGTTGCATATAATGTGTTATTTTCCGAGACCTATCTGGTTGAATTCCCAGATTATTTAAAGATATTAATGAAAGGAGTAAAACATTGTGAGCCATAAGGCTGGGTGGTGCTATCTGTCTGTCTGACTGTCTATCTGTCCGTCTTTCTGTCTGTCTTTGTTTTGCTACGTTGTCAACACAGGCAGCCGTATCCCAGAAATAAACCCTGCATTAGGCTGGCCAGCAACCATGCTCTAGTCACGTCATCATGCCTGTCACCACACATATATACACACACACACACACAGACACACACAAGACGATTCATATTCTCCATAATGAAAAAAAAAATCTTTAAATCTAAATCTGGAAAACTCCAGAAAAAAATGCAGAAATACCTCGATAGACAAAAGAGGAAATGTGGAAATATTGCAATGTATTGCAACACAAAATAATGTCAGGGGAAATAGGCTACTATCGAGATACAAACCCCTCAAACACACACAATCAATCCCTTGTGGCGTGTGTAACTGAGCTCATAGAGACATTTCATTTGATTGGTACTTGAAAACTACTATGTCGCCCAATCACACGAGTCAGCGGGGGCTAACCTGTGTGTGTTCATGTGTGTGACACTGTATGTTTTGTGTGTGTGTGTGTGTGTGTGTGCGTGTGTCAGTAACCCTTGTGGTGCCCACGTGTGTAATTGGAGCCAAACTGTAAGCCATATGCCACTCTCCCTCTGGTGCCAACTACCCCCCCCCCCCCACACACACACACACACACACCTCCCCCAATACACACACACCCAACAAACACACATACATGCACATACACATGCATGTTCACTCACGCACACACTCTCACAAACACACACACACATAGACACACAGAGGCCCTGCAAAAAGCCCCTCCACTTCATTAGGAAAGTAAACACAAGTGCTGTCTGAAGTGGCTAATTAGCGACTAATTACTCCCTGCTCGTTACTAATGCAAATTAGATTACGCTGCTTAACTTCCTCGTGTCCACAACGCCGCTGTTAATTGAGGCCTTTTGAAATTAAATTACCCGCTAATTAGCATATCAAAACCATTAATTCTGAGCGAGGAAGAAAAAAACAACAACAAATGCCAAGTTTTGCTAATGAGTTTTGCTAATTGAATATGTACGCTCAATACGGAGGTTTGTGCCAGGAATGCCTATTCAGCTGATCAGTGTGTGTTTGTGCGTGCACGTGTGTGTGTGTACGTGTGTGCGCGTGTAACCAGCCAGAGAGAAACACCATGCATCATAAGAGCAGCATATAATTAAAGGAACCATTCCATCTCTCCAAACGCTTTGTCAATATTTCCCTCTGAACACACGACTCCACTGATGTTCAGCACACAGGCAGCGAGGGAAAAGGCAGACAGGGAGAAAGAGAGGAGTGTGAGAGGGGAAGGATATTCATCTCATGAGGGGCGAGACAGAATGGCTGTCCGCTGTATGTGAATGTGGAGTGTGTGTGTGTGCGTGTGTGTGTTGTTGCCTTAGTATGTGAGAGGGGTTAGCGTTTGTCCAGGCTGTAAGTCCTCTTTGAAGTAAAGAGCTCCATCTCTCTGCTGCTCTCCTAAAGCCCCAGACCCCCTGCTCTTTCTCTGTAGCCCCCCCGCCCCCCCCACACACACACACACACACACTACCACCCCTCAACTGGCCCCGCTGCACCTCTGCTACAATACCTGTCCAATTAGGGAAACACACACACACACACACACACACAAACACATTTTACAGCCCAATCTTTCCTTCAATCAAAGCCAAAGCTGTTTTGTTTTGTTTTTTTTCGCTAACTGAATAGGTGATTTGGAACATTGTGGAGGTGGTGAGCATATTTATGGCCGGTCCTACCTGGTTTCTGGTTATGAATAAGAGAGGAGACACACAGAGAGCCCAGAAGCCGTTAGCTACTTTAATCTGCTGACGAAATAAAAGAATCATACATCTAAAGATCCATCTCAGCTTTGCATGTAAAACCAGCAGAAATAATGTCATTCTGAACAACTCCCCTCTCCCTTCCTAAATATCTATCCAATCAGGGTGTGTGAAAAAGCCCCATTCAGGTTGGCCCTTATAAAAGTTTCATCTTATTACACTTTCCAACTTCTCATTTCATTATCCCTATAATGGGAGATGAAAAAAACGAATAGTGAAATTGAGAGGTAGCCATACAAAAAAATTAAATAACCATGATAATTAGATGTAAAGATATTATAATTCCTTTAACAGGATGCATAGAAACTGCTGCTCGACAATAGCCCTAATTGCTAGAATTATCATATTAACCAGTTACCATTTGAGTAAGTTGATTAAAAAATTGATTATTCGTCTATTTCTTTTAGGAGTTTCTTAATCAAAATCTAACATCCTTGAAAAATTAATTTGAAGCCGTTTCTTATCAGTTAATTAAATCGGGTTGGAAGTCATTTTTTCTGTGCGGCGTGATTAGAACCAGTTCTGTTCTCTTCTGTTCAGACACCATGACGTTAGAGGGGGAACTTTTCACTGTCTCATCAAACATTCACAACCACAAGAATAGGACTTCTTTGAAGGGCCCAGCGCTTTTTTTCCTTCCAAACCTCTGCCTTTCTGATAAATTGTGCTATACCCAATAGATCTCTCTTTCTCGTTAACACATTCTCATTAACGGACAGAGAAAGCGAAAGGAAAGGGGAGGGGAGAGGGGAAGAGAAAGGAGAACGGCGGGGAGAGACAGAGGGGAGTGGGAGGGCTGAAAGGGGAAACGAGGTGGGAATAACGGGGGGGCAGGAAAAAAAACAAAAAAACAGAGCCAATGGCAGAGATAAAGAAAAAGGGACAAATGAACACATTGACACATTTTAGCACTGACGAAAATTAAAGTATATGAAATATAAACATACACATACACACAACATTGCCTGGGTGACAGCCTTGGGATGGCCTGGTTTGAGACTGCTAAACTAAGCCAGCAGCTACAACAAGACCTGCTGTTACTAGAGGAACAAATTCTGTCTCTGTCTGTTTGTCTGTCAGCGAGCTGTCCTCTCTCATCCTTCACCGTCATCTGGCCTTGATGGCCAAACAGTTCAAATACTCCCTTTTGTGATTTGTTGCTTTCTTTCTCGGAAATTAAATGTGAGAATAGTATGAGGCTGTTGGCGGTGAAATTTTTTTTTTCGTGAAAGATATAGTAGTATGTTTCCCTTCATTCCACATCAATTCAAATTTGCAGCATTAAAAAAAACGACACCTCGGAGAGAGCGACTTCACCTCAGAAAACTAGTTTTCTATATTTGGAAGAAGGCTAATTATAAAGCTCTCCCCCTGGGAGAGAAAAGCCCCTCTAGAAGGAGAGAGGGAGGCAGAGAGTCCACTCAGCACCGGCATCAGTGGAATATAAGTCTGTCTCTCTCTACTTCAGTAAGCAGCAGAGCAGAACAGAACAGATACACTGCCCTCCACTCATCTGTCCATCCCCCACTCCTCAGGGAGGGTGTGTGTGTGTGTGTGTGTGTGTGTGTGTGTGTGTGGGGGGGGGGGGGGGGGGGGTAGGAGAATCAGTGAGGATACAGAGCAGTATGGTGAATCTCTCTGATTGGATAATGAATTGAATGATTAGAGCTGGGCTAGTGAAAGTTACGCAGAAATCTCAGCTCCTCATCAGCCAATCAACACGCACCCTCATCAACCAATCAAACCTCCCCCTTGTCCCCCAGAGCGGTCGCCACCGCATGGGGGGTTGGTGGGGGGGTGAGGGGGGTTATTCTATTTGCTCATCCGTCTGCTTCTCTCTCCATATTTCTCTCTCTCTCTCAAGACACGTCATTCTGTCTTTGGTACAGCTGCCCTCGTCCTTCTCCGTGGGAGACAGAGAATTCTCAAAGCCACAATTACCGCACAGAACTATCAATTTCCCCTTCAATTAACCCTGTGGGAAGAGAGGGGACGGGGGAGAGGAAGGAGACGGCAGAGAAAGGGGATGAGAGATTCAAATTTGGGATGAAGAGGGCCATCTCTGCACGCTCCTCCTCCTCCTCCCCAGCCCCCTCTCCCCCTAGGGTGCAGTCATCTGTTTGGGCTGAGGAGGGACAGCGTTACACCTCCTCAGGGTGAACTTGACCCCGGCGCTGGAGGTCAAACAAGTTACTATACAGCACAGCCCCTATCCTCATTAGCAGCAAATAGGCCTAGCCACTGCTGCACTAATGCAGACTGTATGTTAATAACCGGGGCTCAAACCACAGCGCAGAGCCACTGAAAGCTACCTTCCGCAAGAAAGAGACAGAAAGAGAGACAGAGCAGTGGGGAGGAGGAAGAGTGAAAGAGAAAAGAGGGAAAAAGGAGAGAGAGGAGGAGAGAGGGAGGGATAAGGAGGGGGCGTGAGCCAGGAATTGTGTTTCTTAGATCAGCGACTAAGGGCCTTCGCCCCGTAACAACGGACAACTGTGACGGCATGCCTGCTCTCTGTGCTCTGCTCCCGTCTCCTCCTCTTCTTTACTTTCTCCGTTGCCTGCCTCCTCCCTCCTCCCCTCCCATCCCTCCACCCACTCTCTGAGCAAACCCCTGGGGGAGCCAGTCAAACCAAACCCAGCCTTCAGCAAAGTTTTGCAGGCAAACTTTTCACAAAGCCCCAGAATGCCGTATGCCTGCCTGCCTGCCTGCCTGCCTGACACCAGGTAGCATGCCAGGGTTTCAATGCCAGCCGCCCTCCCTCCTGTCCTTTTTTCTTCTTTAGTCCTTCCTTCCTTAGCCCCCTCCCTCCTTTATGCTGACTACTTTCCGAGGCTAATGCGTTGTTTCTGACTGACCTTTAGACAATGGAAACCTGCAGCAGCAGAAGTTGCCGATTAGGGCTACAGGTTGCATACAGCAGCATTGACCTTCATTTAACTGGCATCTATGAGAGCGCATGGGCATTGTGGCATCTGGTAAGCCAACGCTCAATGGCAGCCTTTCAACCTGGTAATAAATGTCGTTAGTCCTTGAAGAAAATATTCCTCCGTGTTTTCTCCATTACTTGCTGATTGTAAATACTTCAAAAGAAAACCTCACACTGGAAAAAAAAATAAGGGAGAAAAAAAAAATAGAGACAAAGTAGGAATCTGTTAAACAGTTATAATGCTGCTTGTCCTTTGTCGTTTTCATCTGAAGATTATGGATACAAAATGTCTCTGTTTTCGCACTGCGGAGCACAATTCTTTAATTCTGTTCAGGGACAAGTAGGTGTGCTGACAAAACATTGCATTCACATTTAACTGTATTCACAGAATTATTTAAGAGATGCATTGAACAAAAATGTATCAACATAAACCAACATTTTTCCCCGTTCATTTAAGAGAACTCTTTAGAGAGTAAAAACATGCACTTCAATAAGTTTACAAATCAGAAGTAATAATTATGAGCAGAAAAGGTCTGTGCTAATGTTATTTCAATGTGATCTTTAGACAGCTGGTATGTCTTTCACATTCCTTACCTCTCTTACATGAGATTTGCTGGCATTCAAAGCCAGCAAAAATATATTTTTTTTTCACAGAACAGATTTAACTAAGAAAATTTTGAGAATTAAATTTGTCACTAAATCTTTCAAAGATCTTTTCCATTTGTGATAAAATAAAGCATTGTTAGCCATTTTAACAAAAAAAAAAAAACTTCTCAGGGACTGTTTAAAATTGATAGGACTGACCTTGCATCAGAGTCCTGTCACTCCAGTCAAACAGAATAAGGTAATACTATCGAAATGTATAGAAAATGTTGGAGATAAATTGTGATGACAGCTTGGTTGTAATGAAGAGGCTGAGGGAACAGAGAGCCGTGATAATTAGAGACAACAGCCATGACAGGGAGAGGAGGAGAGGAGGAAGGAGGGAGAGCACAGACCGCAGGGAAGAGTGGATGGACAGTAAGAGAGTAAGAGGGAATGAGAGCAGAGGAGGAGAGGAGAGAGAGAGAGAGAGAGAGGGAGAGAGAGAGAGGGCGGGAGTGTTGAGTCCTTCACAGTAAGTGACTATCGGAGCTCCGACAGGGAAAAGAACACTTTCCGACCAACCGCCGACCAGAAATGACGGCAGCTCTAGTAACTGCAGGCACGCATGCTATGTGTGTGTGTAGTATGTGTGTGTGTGTGTGTGTGTGTGTGTGTGTGTGTGTTTGTGTCAGAGGACCGGCCCTATGAGTGACACACAAGCACATCTTTACCAATACATTTGTATGTCAAATGACTGAGGGACTGAATGGCAAAAAAAAAAAAAAAAAGAAATCTACAAGCAGAGTCGGGGGAATTGGCTGTTCGCCGCAAACAAAATAAAAAAAAGAAAGATAAAATATTCTCTTTTATTTAATTTACTCATGTCTCGTTATGAGTCGACCAAAACTCTCTGTGGAGAGACAGAAAATGTCTGGGTTTATACATTGTGTTGTTCCTTTGTAGATATACAGTAGAGCAGTGAGAATGTGACAGCAGTATACTGAACGACGTCGTTCTCTTTTAGCTCAGGAATAATGGATTTTAATTAATTGTTAAGAGCAAAAAAAAAAAAGGTCCTGGTAGTATTTTATTTTTTATTTTCAAACTTGAATTGATGTATTGAACTTGAAAATGAAAAAACATGCAAAAAAAAAAGAAAAACACATTGCTTTCATGCAAAAAAAATCTGATTACTGTTATTGTACATTTGAATAGTATCAAATGCAGCCTGTTAGAATAATTTGAAAATTACCCATGCTATTTGAACGGTGAGCCAAGAACCAAAATGTTGTCACAAAATCAAAGACCAAACTCCTTTCTTCCAGACAAACACCACTCTTCCTGCTCCTCCATCTTTACTTTTCAACTGGTCTTTTCTTCTTTCTTGGTCTTTCCTCTCCTCTCACCTCTGACCAACGTTCTCTGCCGGCTAACAGCGAGCGCCGCTTCAAAGGCCAACGGCACACAACACACACACTCAAACACATACACACAACCTCTGTCTTCTCTATCCCGAAGAACAAGAGAGTTGGCTCTAATTCACGGGCTGGTAAAGCCGTGGTGGACGGCAATCTTGATCTGGCAGGATTAGGCTACTTTTATTTCCCCGAGAGCCGCGGGGAAGGAGGGGAGGAGAGGTGGGGCGGAGGAGGAGGGGTGACGGGGGGTACTCAAATCCTTCTACAAATGTCAGACAGCGACCGGTGACCGGGAGCCACAGAGATTCACACACACACACACACACACACACAAGCTCTCACAAACACACACACACACACACCTGAAAAAGCCCCGAAGGACCAGTGCCACCCAGAAAAGAGACCGTCCCTTCATCTCTTCACTCTGAGGAAGAAGGGATGTGGGAGCAAGATAGGAGCAAAAGAGGAGGAGGAGGGAGTGAGGGAAGGAAGGAGGGAGCAAAAGAGGGGAGGGAGAGGGGGGATTACACAATTATTCAGATAACAGCTGGGAATAATCTAGTGGCAGATGTCTCTCGGTCAACAATGCCCACCACACACAGGCGTGCATGTGTACGTGCGTGCACACGCACAGAGCTTCAATGCCCAGCAAACAGCCAAAGAGTAAAAAGCAGGCCCCCGATGTATCTAATCACCAACGGCAACACAACCCTCGTCTGAAAAGCCCTCTCTGTCTCTATCTCCATCGCTCTGTCTCTAAAAGTTTTTTGAAATTTTGTTTTGCCACTCCTGCAGATGAAATAATCTGTGAAAATAATGACAGAGGGCCTTTTCTCCCCCAAAACACCCGATGACTGAACAATGAAATGCGTGAAGAGTAGGAGTTGGGAAAATAGTGACCTGTTTGCTTTTCTTCCCCTCTCCGCCAGCCGTCTGAAAAACAGAACCTAAAACCTGAGGAATTCTGTCTGCGGAGAGGGGTGGAGGGTCACCCCGTTGATTGACAGGTAATTGTAGTTGGACACACACGCGCACACACACACTCACACACGCACACACACAGAGCGCCACAGCATCCTCCTTGTCTTTGAGTGATCTCCAAGACTCTCGATAGCGGCTATAGCGATCGCGATCCTCCCCTCCTCCTCCTCCTCCTCTCCTCCCTCTCCCTCCCCTCTCTCCCCCTCTCTGAAAGGGCACTGTAGGAGCCTTAGAGTCCGCACCCCCCACCGGGCAAAACCTGTATAGTCTCTTCACCTCAAGAGCCACAGGAAAGCGGGAGGAGGAAGAGGAGGAGGAGGAGGACAGAAGTCGAGAGAGAGAGAGACAGACAGACAGAGAGCTTTTAGTCTTTTGCTTATCAAATTTACTTCTAAAAATGTGCAATTTGAATATTTCTTCCCTCCACAACCAAAGAGATTTGGCAAGGTAAATTCATAGGCATGTGTCTCCCTTCTAACGCTAACAAAACTTCAAATGAGGAAATATGTAGAGGAGGAAGGAGGAAGGGCAGGCCTGGAGAGTGGTGAGAGCGAGCTCTGTCAATCCGTCAACCATGGCAGCCTATTGTGATTTGGGTTAACACTGGTTAACAGCTCGTCCTGTCAGGGGATGGATCACCCCACAGCGCCTCACATGCTAATAGCTTAAGTAGGCATCCCATGTCCCCCGGAACTAATACCACAAATACTAATACCATAAAAGAGCAGCGCACGCCAACGCTCCAGCCTCACTTTTGCCTGCGTTAGCCAGCGCCCCGATACTTTACGGATTAGTAAACATAATGAGATGCATTTAAATGGTTATTACTTCCCTGGTCCGGGATGGGGAGGAATACACGGGCTGCTAAAGTCCTATCATCACACGTTAATGCGCAGCTATCCTCGGTGAAGCAATGCAAACATTTTGACGCAAATCAAAAAATTTTAAAATGCAAAAATGAATCAAATTAACAATAAATCTGATAATTAGAGTCAAAAGCACATGCCAAAAATCAACGAAAACTAAACTGAAAACTGAAATGAAATGCGACATGGAAACTAAACGACAGCAATTGTTTGTCATAGATGATAAACTTACATATTACACTAAGAGTGTAATATGTAAAACTGGAGAGTGTGTTTAGGTAATGGTATCCAAAGTATTGTGCAGAGAGATTTGAGCTAAATCACTGCGAGTGGAGAGTTTATGGACCTGGATGTGAATCCCTGTGTGCTCCTCCTCTCGCTTCAGCATTCCCCGAGTGGGAATCTCAGCGCTCTATCGCAGCGCTCGCTCGCCCGCCTGCCGGATTTCAGCGCTGCTACACTATGGAGAGACGAGCGTTTAAGAGCTGCGTAACACCTCTCTACAGGCAGATGGTTTATGAAATGTGCAAAATGTGTGTGTGTGCATGTGCGCGTGTCAGTGTGTGTATGTATAACGTTCTGAGTGTTGGGCTGTACCAGCTGTCACCTACCCTTCACAGCCATCCTTTCAATACACATTAAAGCAGCGCTGCAGAAAGTTTAGTCACATTGTTGTTTTGAACGGGCTTTGCAGTGATCTGTTCCCTCGGTTCCCCCGTTCGATTGACGGCTGCCCTGTCAGTTTGTCGCGGCGCTTTGGAAAACACCAACGGCTCTCTGATGAAGTGCTTACAAAAGGTCATAGGGTGGAGGCGGTGGAGAGGAGGAGAGCCGACTACTGAGAGAGGGAAAGAAAAGGGAGACGGGACGGAGTGAAGGAAAATCCATAACACAAATACAGCTGTCAGAACCAATGCAGAGTTAGCAGGGGACACAACGACCGACGAGAGCTTTTTTTTTATGAGGATGCTCTGTCTTGAACACGCCAGGCGTTCTCTCCGTTTCTACACACGATTCCTCGGGTTCTTCCTATTTTTCTGCCTCTACTGCCTGTCTCTCTCATGTACTGTACCTGGCTGTGACACACTTGGTGCTACCGACCTCATGACTCTGATCCTCTCTGTCTCTTTCTCTCTCTCTCTCTCTTTCTCTGTGAAATCAAGCTTGATAATTGCAACTGCCTTACTCCACGATCTGCTCTCATTCCCCCAGACTCGCAGAACCGCAGCTCTCTCCTCCGGTCTTCCCTTCCAGCTCCAGCTCCAGCTCCAGCTCCTGCTCTCTGCTCAGGCCCTGGCCTCAGGTGCTGGCCCCCAGCTGCCAAGCTCACTCTGGAGAGGCTGATCTAATGCTTCCTCAGCTATAATGACCCACGCCTAAAACACTCGGACTGTCGTTTCCCTCTCTTGATCCAGCCATTCACTCATACGCCGTCTCTCTCTCTCCCAGTCTGTCTCTCTCTCTCTCTCCCACTCTCTCTCTCTCTCTCTCTCTATACTGTAGCTTCCCTTTCCCCCCAGCCCATAGGAAACAGTCCCTTCCTCTCCGAGCTGTTGGGTCACTCCCTCCCACATCCATCAGCTGTTAATGGGCCGGCGCTCTCTGGAGCTGGAGAAACACCACCAGAGCCAAGTTGCCTCCCAGGCACCACACACACACACACACACACACACACACACACACACACACACACAAAACTTATGGAATGTCACCTCTGAAACACACGGACATGTTAATGACCGCGGGCTAAAGCGTGATGTCAGGCAAGATGACCACCTTATCGATCAGACAGAGAAAAGCGGGTGAATTTTAGAGTTGGGACCGAGAGCGCCGTCAACACTTAATACAGAAAACGAGACCCTCCACCTTCACTCAACTCATACAGGTGGTCAACTTCCCAACTTCTCCTCCTCCTCCTCTTCCTTCGACTCCCCTTCTGCCCTCCTGCACCTTTTCTGTATGACACTGCCTTCTGACCCGTCGTAAAAACACATCTCATCTTGAAAATGTGTGGGATTTATTATGCACACACACATAGACACACACAGACACACACACACACACACACACACGTATTCAACCCTCAACTTCTCCCAAATAACAGGTTCAATTAGAACCACATGTATAATCAGGCCTCAGTCTAAAGCAATGTGGCGGCAGCTCCACTCTCCAGTCAATCACTCCAGCACAACCAGAACATTCCCCCACTCGCTCCCTGCCCACGTACAATAATACCTCCAATTCATCCATTAATTTGTCAGTTAGTTGTTCTAATTCATTAACAGCATTTTGTTTTTATTTAAGAGTGTAACAAAACAGTAATCGCTATTGTAATGGCATGATATCAGCGTGCTGTTTTGTGATTACTTTATATTGGGAGAGGTACAGATTTTCTTTTTTAAATCTTTTAATATCAATGGAAAAAGGAAGGAAAAAGGAACAATTCTACTCCATAAAAAACACTCGTATGTAGTTATTTGTAATTATCAAAGATATGAATATGTTTGATTGATAATTTTAACACAGTAATTACAGTGCGGTTACATACTGTGGAATAACATATGTTCTTATTCTGCAGTATGCAACAGTGTTTCCAGATTTAAATCCCAGCACAGACACACGTGCGCCCCAGCCCTGCAGTAACGACAGCTTCAGGACCAACACTTGAAGCAATCCCATTTTAAAAAATGCTCTCGCTGCCTGCACAGAAATATTTTGCTTTTCTCAAACCCCATCTAAAGATTATTGAAAATTTAACCATTTCAGCTTTTAAGCAGGTAATGCACTAAGTGCTGCAATAGAAGTAAATCTGTGAGCATCTAGCATGGGTCAAACCCTACATGTATACCAATGTCATATACGGGTGCTCTTCAGCATCACTTTGGAGCAAAAAGCCCACTCAGACTTGTGGGTTTGGGATAGCAGGAGGGCTTTAATGAAGAGAGGGAGAGAGATGGAGAGACGGACAGGCAAGCCATCAACACTACCGACGCACAGGACATTTAAAACTTCAAATACTGGCCATTTTCACTCAAGCAGGACAGGTGAATTTAGAAAAAAGCACTCTCGCGTACACACACTCACACACTTGGATATATACACTCTTCCACACATACATTCACACATGCTCATGCTTGAGGTAAGGACTCTCTGAGTGAGTTTATGGACTAACACAATCATGTTGGTGGCTTTTAATCCTGCTGAAGGGGTTTTAAAGCGCATGAGATTCATAGCCATTATTGCCTGTCTTTAGACGGTCTCAAACATGGTCCTAGTCACACCCCAGCACACACACACACACACACACACACACACATTTTTATCATGAACACACACATGCATCTTCGTCCCCACAAAAGACTGAACTAACAATCATCATTTAAGTAATGTGTCAGCAAGCATTACAGAGACAACTGCATGGTGGAGAGCAGACTTTCAACCTGATAAAATCATGCTCAGCAGTACATGAACAACTAATATAAACAATGAAACAAAACAGGACATGGAAAAGACACAGCTGTTGAGAGAAAAAGAAAAGGAGGAAAAGTGTTGGAGCAACTCAGATGAAAAAAGTGGCGGCACTGAGGCAAACACACAGACACACGGACACACAATAGCCGACAGAGAGCAGAGAAAGTCAATCTTTCTCTGACACCTCTGGCTTCCTGAACACATACACTCTCTTTTTTACAAATAACTTCTGCTGCCTCTCAAATACCCTCTTTTGTCTCATTGTCTCCCATTCTCTTTTCATGAAAACATCATAACTGATGTGATATCCAATCAATGATCACAGCACTGCATAGAAATGATAACTTTTAGGTGATTTTGTTCTGCTGGTAAATGCTCCTTTTTTTTTAAATATAAAAACAGAAAAAGATCAATTCCTCTGTCTTTCAGCAGATTCACACCATTTTGTCCCAATTCCATGGCTGGTATTTCTTTTTGAGGTTGGCAAGTGAATATCACTGAGGCCATTAAACTGGCATATTCAATAAGACATTTACAGTAAACTCATCTATTCATTAATTTGTGTCTTTTGAGGGAATTAAAGCTGCATCTCTACAGCTCCAATCATCACTCTCTTAACTGAGCCATCTGAGCTGCTGATCCTTCACTTAACAAAATAGAAATCAAGCAGCAGAGGAAATGCAGCATTAACTAAATGAAAATAAAAATCACAATTGACTGAAATATTTTTACATATTTCTAGGAAAACATTTAGCACAGTACAAAGGTGTGGAGAACAGAATAATGTGGGATGAAGGTTAGTGGCAACACACAAGTGTGTGAATTATTTTAACACTAATTAGAAAAGGAATAAAATATGTTGATGTATAAAAATATATTCAACCTCTTTGATCTTGTTTAAAATTAACAAATTAACTAAAAATAGGCCCCTAATGCTGATCCAATTTTAGTGGTTTTAAATAAACTGCAACATTAGTGAGTGTGTGAATGTCAGTGCAACACTAATCAAAAGCTATCCCAAATTTTATGTGCACCTTTTGTGCACCTACAACTTATTGTGTGATTCCTTCAGATTAAATTAACTTTTTTTTTTTTTAATTCTGCATACGCTTTACAGCACGGGTCCAAGCCAACCGCAAAAAATACCTGTTTTCTTGTCTGAAATGTGACAAGGTCATAAAATGTGATGAAGAGCTTTTTCATTCCCGCTGGATCTTCTATTAAAGTGCAATTAAAAGTGTGTCATCACGTCGTGGAAATGCCACCACAGAGGACAGGGGGAGACACAACAGGAGAGAGGGAGAGAGAGGACATAGTAAATAAAATTAATTATGCCAAATGCCCCGGCGCCCATCAATCAAGGGGCAATAATGCCCATGTCAGGGTGTGCACCCACACGGCCTGCCTTTTCTCTCAATGACAGACAACCAACAGCAATTAATTGTCATTTCATCTCTCCCTCTTTTTCTGCATCTCTCCATCATGTCAGATGGACATCAGTCCATCACATACGGGAATGTTCTAGCGGTTGTTTGATATTTGAGGTGATATAGGGAGATTTATTTTAGGAAAAAGTAACAACAACAACCACATTTTAGAACACTTTAGTTATTCTTACAAGGTGTTACAGCCTGTTCACAGGACAGAAAAATCTGTACAGCTATTTAGTGAATGGCAAATTTAAACCATCTATTTAATGTAAGCAAAAGCATGCTGTTAAAAAAATATAGGCCACGGAATATGATCATTCAGTTTTTCCTTATTGAGAAAAAACTTCACATTCACGGCCTCGCTCATGCCTTCTCTTTCGGGCGGTTTGTATAATTACAAAAAGAAGAAGAAGAGAGAAAACATATACCACGCAGAGATTTTGGTAGATTTCAACCCCCTCCATGTCTATTCTATTTTCTCAGTCAAAACTAGTAGGTCTATGTGGGGATATAGTTTCTATTTTATCATCAAAAAGAAAGACCGTCTGTTTCTCCCATTCAATTGTCTAATGCTTGAATCAGGAAAAATAGGCTCACTCGCATGAATGTTGTAATGCACTTATAATCACTGTCTATAATCGTGCGGATTAGACCCGTTTTAATATTCATCATTAAAACTGGAATTAAACTTATAGGAACAAAGTCACTCCACGGCCTGCTGTTAAGACCTTCAGCTTTGTATTTTTGTAATCCAATAAGATCATATGGAAAATAAAGTGTAGCCAATAAAACAGACAAATCCAAACTTAGTGAAGTCACAAAAACGCGGTCCCAATTTCAAGAATCCAAATCGTTTTAAAATAATGTAGGCCTATTGTTTCGTGACCTATTGACTAAATCCAAAGAGAGCATTTTTATTAAGTAAGACAAGAATTAGGTATATTATCTTCAATATAGGATGAATTAATAAGTCCTCTCTGTATTTTTAAACATTACTGTATAACTAGGCCTATCAGAAAAAAAATACACCATTCAAAAATTAAAGACATCGTTGCGGGTGTGAACTACTGGAATAAAGCGATGGAAAAGCATTCAAACGATTCTCAAACGGGTGTGTAAAATTATCACCATATAACCTATCTCGGTGTTTATTATCAAATCCCTCAACAAGGCTTATTAACGGGAGCGCAAAGTTGAGTGTGTTGCTTCCATTCAAATCTACTCCCGACATCTTAGTTAGTCTTAGCCTCTGAAAAAAAAAAAGTTTTTTGTTGTTCCATGAGCGAAGACTTCAGACCCTGACACCTTCCATAAGCACCGGCCCTGTCAGCCCCCAAACTGTTAGGCTACTCCTCGACAAATTATGAGACAAATATAAATTAAGTTATACCATCAAAATAAATGCCGATTAAAACGAACTACTTCCACTCCCGATAGCACGTGTGAAACTGGTGGAGAGGTCGAGAGAAACTTTTTCGACCATCGTTTTTTCTTTCTATTGTAGAAATCGAAAAAAAAGGCGACTTCAAAGACTTTTTTAGAAAAGTGGCTGATAGAGTTTCGCGTTTAGACTCCAGTGGAGAGAATCAAACTTAATATGAGATATGGACGGAGGAAAGACTGAAACAGGACAACCCCGACTGCACACTGTAATAACCTATAATACCCGATTATATTATTAGGCTGATGTGGAGGAGTTTCACAAACAATGTGTATAGTGAAAGTTGGAGCCCGATTGTTTTTTTCTTTTACTTATGTGTGAGTTATGTGAGAGTTTCAATTAAGGCACAGAGTGAGGAAAGAGAGAGGGGAAAAAAGAAGGTGTAGATGGTGTATCAACCTGTTCTCTTGTTTTCTGAAGAAGTCAACTTTCACGCCAGTGGTTGGACCATGTGGACAGCCCGCTTCTGCTCCTCAAACCCCCGGCGAGTCCACTCTCTCACGGCGACAAAGGGGACACAAACCGACGGGACCAAAAAAAAAAAAAAAAAGAAAGAACAGAGAGGAGAGGAGAGAGAGAGAGAGAAAGAGAAATCTAGGATCTAAGACCGCAGCACCATTACTTTAAACGACAAAGCGTGCTCGTTAGTCCTTTCCTTTCCTTTCCTTCCCTTTTCCCTTTTGTGTGCGTCCTCTCTCCTCGGAGTGGCCCCTCTGGAGTGAAGTCAGAACAATACTGCCGCTAAAACTCTGGCACAGTGCGCAAGTTGACGCGGAGAACGAGCGCAGCTTCGCGGCTTGTTTTGGTGTGTCTGGTTCCCCCGCTATCTCTTCAAGTGGCTTATTCAGCGCGTATAACCTCTCCACCGGTCCTCAGTTTTTGGCATCCCGTCTGTTGCTTGCTCGTTCGCTGGAAATCAGGCTTGAATTACTCGGGTTGTGTGTGTGTGAGTGTGAGTGTGTGTTGCGGGGGGACAGTTTGCTGCGCTACCGTAATGCCTCTAAAACAGGTGCGCGTTTTCATCGCTCCCCTATCCTTGGAAAGCCGTGGCGCACAATAGGCAAACAGCAGCCGGCGTGAGGAGTGTGTGTGCGTGTGTGTGTGTGTGTGTGTGTGTGTGTGTGCGTGCGTGCGTGCGTGCGTGCGTGCGTGTGTGTGTGTGTGTGTGTGTGAGGGGAAGGCACTGATCTTTTGACCTCTCTTTGCATCCCGGCTGAGTTGTGCTATTGTGGAGGCAGGGAGGAACAGATGTTAGCCTGCACAGAGTTAGACCTCAGAAACCGTCAGCAACAAAGCATGCCCACTCAGACAGAACTAGCTACTACTTAACAGTTGGCGTTTCTACACTTTTGAATTACATAAATAGTTTTAGATAGTTACAGCCGGTGTTGTAGTATAAATATAAAAATGTGGGTAAACTATGCTGTATGAACTAAAGTCAGTGATCATTACAAGATAAACAATCACCAATACAAATCAATATAAATAAATTAAATTTTCAGAAAAACAATAATTTCTGCTTTTTTTCTCCCCCTTAAAATATCCTATCATCATATGAAGCACATCCTTTTTATACATGTTATAATGTATATGGATTTATGTCATAAAGATTTATGGCAGCCTAAAAAGTGGGTAAACTGTGTTCCACAAATAAAAAGGTGGATAAAATGAGTTTAAGTGGGTCTACCCTGGTTATACACATATCTTGCAAGATAGTTATATTGTGATTGTGGATGGGCAATTTTTACTGTCTGTCTAGCTCGCTATGTCCTTTATGTATTTTGGAAGCATTACAACTCCCCTTGCAGAGTTATTACACCCTTTTTTCACTACATTCATTTACTAATTGACAGCATAATCAGTGTCAAGATTATGTGATTAAGGGAAACTGTCTCTGATGAAATTTAGAAATTACATCATACCTGTCGCTGCAAAAAAGTGAGAAAAAAGAGAGCGCTATAACTCATAGGAAGATCTTGGAATAATTCTGCTGTGGCCATAAAAGAGATTCTGCCCTCCTGCCTTTTCTCTATCTAAGCTTTTACCATGGGAAAATGATGGCAGTCCATCACACCACCGCCCAACAATGGGCCATGACTGCAGTAAATCACAACACATTCATTAGCACGATCAATACCACTAAAAAATATGTGTGTCTGTGTGTGTGGTGTGTGCGTCAGCATGTGTGTTTGTGTGTGCAAATGTGTTTGTGTGTGCATGTGTGTTTGTGTGTGCGCGCATGTGACTGTGTGTATATGAACACCCATATTTTTTACTTCCCACTCACCTCCCTCCAAGCCCGACAATTTTTTGCCAGGAACACTTTGTTATATGCCTCCAATAAATCTCCTGTGAACTGATGGGTGCTAATGTGAGTGACTGGATGGTGATGAGTGATGCTTTTCTAAGTGGCTGTTATCATGAAGGTGCACTTGGAAGTTTGATCTACAGAATCACACACTAGTCTTAAAACAAGAGCCTGTATAGCTGAGGCCCAGCAAGTGTCCATATGCCAACAAAGAAATTGCACGCTGTAACCGAATATTGTTTATACGTGACAAACAAGAGAGAGAGACTGAATCATCCTTGTATTTGGTAGTTGTTTGTTGTTGTGTAACTGTTTGCATACTTGGCTAAAGATATCCTCGCCCCCTGCCTGCTTAGAGAATCATGCGCTCATGATTTGTTTGTTGTTGTTTTTTCTGTTTTGGTTCATGGTTGCATAAAATCGTGGGAGTAAACAGAGCACAGAAAAACATAGTAGCGCTCTGTTCTGCACAGCCTAAATAAAGCCAAGCCAAGTACCAGGCCAGGCCCAAATAGAGCAGGAGAACAGCCAGAACTTGACACATCTTAAGTCAACACCCTCATCTTCTTGTTCTGGGTAAGAGGAGGAAACGCTCTGTTTGGCCCTCTCACCCCTCTCCTTTTCCCGTTTAGGAGCCCTTCTCTCCCTGTTAATCAGGGGGAATAATTATCAAAGTGGACAGGTAATTAAATTAAAACATAAGTGGCTACACGAGCTGGGTTGGCTGTACTACAAGGTTTTCCCCTGGCTTAATTAAAGAGAAATATGGGAGAGCTCACCCACAGTGTCAGAGCTGGCAAAAAAAAAAAAAACTTGCCACCAACTTGAATAACTCAATCTGATTCGTACAACTCAGGATTCTGGATTGATGGAGGGTGGCGAGCCTGGTCTCTGTGTGTGTGTGTTTGTGTGTGTGTGTGTGTGTGTGTGTGTGCATGCGTGGGTGAGGGGAAGGCAGCAAATCCTACTTCAATGGTCATTCTTGACCAGATCAGTTTGAGAGACTGTTGTGTTGTTTGTGTGTGAGAGCAGAAGCATGTGTGTGTGCGTATGTGAGTGTGGGCGAGGGAGTGCAGAGTGTGTGGTAAATGCATTAAAAACAGCATGCTTGAGCAGCCATCTGGGAATAATGTCATAAAATAAAACCATAATAAAATAAAACTTACTGCTGTTGATGTTTACAAACAAGCCCCAAAATCCCCACAATGCCTTGAGAATCAAACCCGTAGAGAGAGCGCTCGCATACGTGCACACACAGACACGCATAAACACACACACACACACCCATATAAATAAACAGACCCAGAGCGGGAATGCAGTACATAGACAAATTATCCAAACATTCACAAGCACGCTCATATGTGCCCACACCCACTCTGGTACACGTATGAGTGCGCATGTTTACAAATAAAGACAAAGTGGGAACGCAGCATACACACACACACACAAACAAAAACACACACACACACACCACTGCCGCCACTGTGGTTATGTAAAGACAACAGCAGACTGTGGTTCAGTAATGCCAGTGGTATCTCAGGGCTGGGTGCATTACAATGATAAATGACTGGTACAGCAACTACATAGTGAAAGCTTCTCTTCATCTCCTGTCTTACCTGGGAACACTGTGTGCGTGCGCGTGCGCGTGCGTGTGTGAGTAAGTGCATGTGTGTATGCGGCCTCAGTGAAGACAGTGGCATAGTCTCCTTATAACACTGATTGCTGGGAGGATCAGAGCCAATCACCACCTGCTTTCGATTAACCACTCATAAACATGTTTACTGTTACAGCTGCTCCACATCACACACACACACACACATGCACCCACCCACACACACACACACACACACTAAGACTAAGACGTACTAACATACTAAGAAAATGTGTTTATTACTACATCTCTATATTTCTCTGTCTCTGTCTGTCTGTCTGTCTTTCTGTCTGTCTGTCTGTCTCTCTCTCTCTCTCTCTCTCTCTCTCTCTTTCTTTCTCTCCTTGTCTCAGCCTTTAGTATAGGATAAAGCTGTCAGAATAAAAGGGGAATAATTAGGAGTCCTGGCCAAGGCAGTGGTATACACCTCCTATCGAATATACAGAAACAGCGAGTGAATGAGAGAGAGAGAGAAAGAGAGAGAGAGGGAGAGAGAGAGAGAGAGAGGGAGAGATCTCATTCTCAGCCTCAAGGACTCACTTCAATTTAAAGCACTTGTGACCCAAGAGTCGAGTCCAGAAAAGAGTCTCCAGCCAGTTGGTGTGTAAATTTGCCAGGTACACTCACACCAGCACAGTTTCAAAACAAAACGACAAGGCTACCCATAAAGAGTTGTATATATGCTCAAAGAAACTTGTCGTCCTCCACTGTGAAAAAATACTCCGCTTTGAAAGAGAATTCACACCATAGAAAATTGTGGAATGTCTGAATTTCTGTACTTAAAAAAAAATCTGTGTCTTTATGGAGGAAGAATTAACAGCCCAACCAGCAATGAGATCACTGCTTGTTGTGCTGTAAAATCAAAGATACACAGGGATTTAGATTGGAATGGACATCAACTTTTTTCTTACAATTTCTTATGAATGTCAGTGTTAATATCTTATCTATCTTATCTGGTGTATTATGCGTTCTATTTCGTTAAGTTATCTTATCATCAATACTGTGTTTTTTTTCCTCTATGCAGCGACCAAGATCCTCACTGATTATGGTGATTGCAGTGAAACATGTATGCGCACATATGCAGTCACACACACACACACACACACACACACACACACACACACGGACAGATACATGGAATGGGAATTATTGTCTGCAAATGTGGATTATTTGTATTTTGATGCTTTGGCAATAATTTGATTTAACCAAATCTGATCGTTGATTGAGGCAGAGAAACATAGACGCACACAAGCACGCACGCACGCACACCCACACACACACACACACACACACACACACACACGCACACACACACACACACACACACACACACACACACACACACTTACACTAATGTATGGGAGAGGAGAGGGAATTGTTGTCAACAAATGTGCACTATTTGTATTTTCATGCTTTGGTAATAAAGTAAATTGATCAAATAAAATTTTAAATTGAAATCAGGAGGGGAAAAAGAGGGAGAGCGTGAAAGAGAGAGAGAGCAGGTGTGGGGCGGTCTGCCGAGCCTGTGACAGGGCCTCCATGGCTGTTACATACTGGTTCAGGATCTCCCAACCCAGGCAGGACAGATCAGTGTTGGTCCTGATGTGTGTGTCTGTTTACATGTAACTTAATACAAGACATCTAGAAAATATTCCTGAAATTCTATCCCTTCATCTACTCACACACAAGACATACAAACATGCTCAAACACACACTCATAGACACACACACGCAGACACACACACTCGCACAGCCTTCCAGTCCCTCCCTCAGAGCGATCTTGTATCAAAGCAAACAAATGACATGCTGTCTTCTCCTCTCTCCCCCCACTGTCTTTTTTGATGTGTGGTTGTGTAAAATGACACGCCGTATCTCTCCAGCTGACATTATCACTCGCCGGCGCGCTCACATCTTCCGGCCGCACGCCTTTCCCACAGGACTCCCTACAGCAGGGGTCTTTGTCTCCGAAAGCATCACACACACACACACACACACACACACGAACACACACACAGACGAGGAATAGCCGCTGTGACTTTACCTCTGCATTGTGTGCTGGTTAAAGGAATGAGAGAAGCAGAGATGGAGGGATAGAGGGGAAGGATAGGATAGGATGGGCTTTCTTTAGCATCCTTTTCGGTGTGTATGTGTGTGTGCGCGTGTGTGTATGTGCGTGCCTGTGTGTGTGGTTAACAAACCCCACAGATTGTCTCATTTTTAGAAAATGAGATGTGTGGCATTGCCATGTTGTATTGAAGATTTTTAATGCAGCAGAGAGAGATGTAACTTAGAGGGCTCTGTCACATTAGTGTGGCCATCAGTGTTAAACTGACATATATAACAGCCCTGATACAATAACCAGCTGAACACTCTATCATGCATATGGCAATGGGTCGATCGATGGCAGGGGAAATTGTTTGTTTTACAGGAACAAGACAGAAAAAGAAGGAGAAGAGTGGGAGAATTTCTAAAGCAAGAAATAAAAATGACACTTAAAGACAATGCAAAACCATTATATAAATCTACTTGGTGCAGGTTGTAAAATTTTTTATACAATATTTAATTTATCCATTTGTAATATATGCTACGAAAATGAAAAAAAATTATACCCCACAGCAAGTAAGATTTAAAAATGCCAAATCTTCAAGTCAATGCAATACAGAGTATAACACAAATGTAGCACTCTGGCTGCAGAGCTCCTTGGCCCTTGACAACTGAAACACAAAAACATTTAATGAAAGCAGTATAATGTTTTTGACATTGAAAATACATAGATTTTTCTTTCATTTTTTTTCAAACAAGCTCTGCTTTTCCCCAGAACCATCCAAGAATGCACGCATGCATGTCTTTCCTCTTGCTCCTCTAGAAAGTGCTCCTCAGTGACGAGTTCACTCATTTAAGATGGATAAAATAAAACATTTAAAGTCCAGTAGTTTCCGCAGCCTTGAGGGCTTTCACGCCACTGAATGCAATATGTTTTTCATATAAGTTTTGACATGGAATTGACAGTAACTCGTTATTGAGTTTTATGGGATCTGTTTGTGCATGTGTACAGTGGTTATGAAAGGCTCAATGATTTCTTTTGACCTTACACATCTCTGTTCTCCAGACGTATTCAGCTCTCTTCTTTAGCTGCTCTTGCTGGCTTAAAGAAGCACGCAGAAATAAGAAAAAATGTCAACAGTTACACTGACAAGGACGAAGCAGGGGGTACATTTGGAAATATATATCACATTTTTTGTAAAAATATCCTTCTAATTTGCTGTAAAATACATTGTAGAAGACGCAATGTTCTACAGAACACAAATGAGTTCGGCCATTCAAAAACATTTTTTTTTTTCTTTTGTTTCTGTTATTATATAAAATGCAATGAATGAATGCCCCTATTTTCCTGTAATACATAATGATACAGAAAAAAACAACATCCACAGCAGACATGAATAATTGAAAAACAGTGCAACATATCTTGTTTTTATTCTTTCATTCATTCCTTTATATATTTATTCATTTATTTTACAGTAATGTATTAGAAAGATTTTAGAAAGTTTAGTAAGACACATTTTGAACCATACAGTTTAAATGTAAGAAAAAAAGGTCTATGTTCATGTTTTCAACATTGCTTTTACTCTTCATCTTTAATGCTAAAACCCATCTCTTTCATCATTATCGGTCAGTATGTGTGTGCGTGTGTGTGGCGGCACACACTTGCCTGTGTGCACATGCATGGGAGGGAGAGAGAGAGAGAGAGAGAGAAAGAGAGAGAGTGAAGGGCATCAGAGGTCATCAAATTGCCACGGTGCTTTTTGTCCTGTCAAACGCTCACGTGAGCGAGTCTTGAGAGAATTTCAATAATCATCCTGAAGGACTTTCTTCCTGGGCCATATTCTGCTAAATGTATCTCTCTCCTCCTAATTCCCCTCCACAATACGTCTGGCTCAGGCTGCTCATCATGTCATTGGTTCCTTTTCTATTCCCCTGTGTTTGATTCTGACAAATACATGGATTATCGGCCAGGGGGATTTTTAAATATATGGCTAATGTGAGCTTTCATGCCTGTGCTTTAATCTGCTGAGTATTTAAAACCAATCTTAAGGACGGGAGAAAACGCAGAGGTCAGGCTTTTTCTGCGCCCACCGCTGGAGAAAGAGAGAGAGAGAGAGCGGGAGAGGGAAGGAGCGATCGAGTGAAAACGGAGGTAAGGGAAGAAAGTGAGAGAAAGACAATCATTTCCCCTCTATTTAAATTCTAACCGGGATTAACTGTGGAATCGCAGGAATCAAACCTCATCTGGTGGTACAGCTAAAGAGAACTCCCTCAAAGAAAGGAAAAGTTAGTCCTCTCATCGTGGCTGGAAACAGAAGAGTTCAGTGTGTGAGCGTGTGTGAGCGTGTGTGTGAGCTTGTGTGTGTGTGTGTGTGTGTGTGTGCGTGTGTGAGAGAGAGACAGAGATTCTGGGGGTAGGGGTTCATGTTTCCCTCTGCTTTTTCACTTATCTTGTGCCCTGCTATCCCAGGGAAATTGTCCCCAAAATGAGGAAATATTCTCTCTCTCTCTCTCTCTCTTTCCGTCTCTCTCTGTTTTACGGGGGAGCAGAACAGTATGGTGAGGGATGAAAGCCCTGTCGTGTGTCTGGCTGGTCGCTCTGCTGTCAGAAGGATGTCTATTCATTTACAATTCAGACACTTTCTACTCCTTCTTCTTCTCACTGTCTGCTTGCCGTTTCCCTTTCGTTCCTCATCTTTCCTTTCATCTTTCTTCTTGTTTCTGTTTCTCTCCTGTCCTCTTGTCTCCTCTCATGTCCTGTCCTCTCCTCTTTTCTCTTCTCCATTCCACTCCTGTCTCCCCTCTTGTCATTTTGTGTACGTATGAAAGGCAGACAGGGCCTTTGGCAGGCTCTCAAACTGAGTTGAGTGAGTGTGTGTGTGTGTGTGTGTGTGTGTGTGTGTGTGTGTGTGTGTGTGCGTGCGTGTCAGGCTAAGGAGCAGAGGGTGATTTGCGACATTACCTCTGCAGCTTTAAACTGCATCAAGCAACTTAGAGACCTTTTTTATGACTGTAATATGAGGTACTTAACATATCACAGCCATAAAGTACAACAGACGCCGGGTCTATGGACGTGCGCGTGCACACACACACACACACACACACACACACACATACGTATGTTACTAAGGAGTGCAGGTGGGGAGTCTGATTGTGGAGTTGGAGACAGATGCATAGGCTATGTGAAGTTTTTACAGTACAGGCTGAGGCCTAGCCAGCCAGAACACATGGACAGTAAAGTAGGCCAGGGCTGATATCATCTGATACACTTGTTTGCTCCCCAACCATACAATCACAGCTCTTCCCCTGCTGAGGAAGCATTCAAACTGCTATTTGAACATCAATGCAGCATGCAAATAACATTCACCACCCCTTTTCACATCAGATAAGATAACACACACTGCCTCGGCTGGTAGCGCGGAGATGTGTTTTGCATCCTAAGGCTATGCTGCTGTTACAAAACATCATAAATGAGCCCCCTCAGCAACTTTACTTCAGAAAAGGAAGGGGAAGAAGAAGGAGAAGAAAAAGAAGAAAAAGAAGAAGAGGAAGAAGTGTGAGCGTGCATGTGTGTATGCATTGAATGAGCTGACACGGAAAGAAAACAATATAGACAAAACATGTTGGTCACAGGCTAACTAGTTGTCCTATGCCTCTCTTGTCCTGTCTTATCGTATTTTTTCTTATAAAACTGTAGCTTTGCAGTCTGTCTCTTGGCCAAATCAGTCTCTTGGCCTCTGTTTAATTGTTAAATCCAAGACATCTGTCCTTGAATTTAATGAATAAAAAATAATTCTAACATTTTGTGAGTACAAATTCAGTGAGTGCAGTGAGTCCATACCTGGTCCATATACACACATGTGCACAGAAATACAGCCTTATTGGTACAGAACAGAAGAGAGAGGGAGATGGAGAGAGGATTAGGGAGGGGAGTGGAGGGGGAGAGGTGGCCCTTTAATTTGGAAAGTTTGATGTGAATGACGCACATCTGGCTTCCCACGACGACAGATTCTTCTACACATGCAATATGGGAAAATGATCCTTTTCCTTCTCTCCACATCTTCTCACTCCTTCTGCATCCCCACTCCCGTACCTCACCCTCCGTCTCTTCAACACGCAACTCTTTTCCCTCCTCCCTTTCTTCTCTCTCAGATCGCTTCCTCCTTCCCTGACCCATTCTGCTAGTCAGTGTGGTGGCTGAGTACTCAGCTGCAGCGCTCGGCCACTCGCTCTCCGTCGTCACGTCAGAGAGAGTCACAGCTCAGCCCTGCACACACATTACACACATTCTCGCTCTAATATCGGACTCAAACAATCACATTTGCGTATTACCCTTTTCACAAGTATTGAAATTTTCTTGGAGAGTACAAACCTCGGGGGAAATGTGGCAAAATGAGATGGTAGTCTATAGTGATAGTCATGATAGAATCAAAAATCCTCCCTAAGGGAGGGTTAAACTCCTGTGCTTACTAATTCTCTCAACGCTTATAGCTGTGTCATTTGTCTTTATAAACACATTGGTCTGTGATGATTATTGTTGTGCAGACAAATGTAATTCATAATAACTATTGCTATCAGTTCATTAAAGCAAACACACACGCATCTCACAAGGGAGGGAAGTAAACATGATTACATGCGTTCCGATGTACATTGTGTGTGTATGTGTGCACAAGTCTCTCCAGCAACTTTAACCAGCCAGTTCTATCATACCAGTGAGCAGTGAGAGTGCTTGCCCCTTTAATCTGGGACAAAACCATACATTTTGCCAATTTGTAGCATGATTTTGTGACTTTTGTGACTTTCTGTGACTTTTGTGACAATTTATTTTTGTCATATTTAAGGTCTTGCAGTCAGAAGCATTACAAAAACAAACAAACAAAACAAAATCCCCAGATTTAAATGCAATTACGTGATTCAATTTTAAGCTCTTAATAATTCAGTGTATTTGATGTATATCCACACATTATTAATTTACCACACACAACATACAACATGATTGATTTTGATTTAAAGGACCTTATAACTTCTCTTTTACATATAGGGCAACACATTTGTAAAGCTCTTTGTACAAGCAATTATCAGCTTGTGAGTTACAAAATTATTGGAAAGAGGTAATAGCAGCAGAAACCCCAGAAATCACGCCTGACTCTGCAAACATGTTTTTGTCTGATACAATTAAACCTGCACTAAGCGGGGGCGCCCTGGTGGCTCACCGAGGCCTTCCCGCAGCGACCCGGGTTCGAATCCGACCCGTGGTCCTTTGCTGCATGTCCTCCCCTTGCTCTCTCTCCCATACCTTCCTGTCTCTCTCTCACTATATCTCTCAAATAAAGCATAAAATGCCAAAAATAAATCTTTAAAAAAAAAAAAAACCTGCACTAAGCGATTTCAGACCCTATAACCAATCCTGAAACTAACGTGTGCTATGTGGAGATTTCCGTGTGACGTAATGATATAAACAAATAGCCACACATACGGACCAGCTGTGTTTTTGTTTTCACCTCTTTTCTAAAGCTTGCTGTCAAATTCAGACCGACCAGTAGCTTTTCCTTTGTTTAAGACTAGCTTGTCTCCTCCCTCGCTGTTTGAAAGCGGCGCTCTCCCCCTCCGATCCCGGTCATAATGGCGGAATCGATGAAGTGAGCGAGTAAACTTGTTCAACCACTAAACTTGCTACCTACCTCTTCACTTGTCATTGTGGGACATGTAACCTTCAGCGGGAAAAAAATCTGGCAAAGCGAGCCTGGTAATCGGTGTCATTTATCCGTAGGTACGTTTATCGTAGCTAACAGCCTTTATGTACGGTCCTTCGCTAGGTTTGTCCTTTGGAGCCTCCGTAGTCCAGCAACTTTGCTGTGGTTTCTTTACAAATGTGTTGTAGTTTCTATCACTCTCTAGTGGTCGGAAAATCGCTTAGTGCAGCTTTAAATCAGGGGGAGGAGTATGGATCAGTCTCCTTCCATTCATACGTTCATTCATGTGTTCAGTCCATCAAACACAATAATCTCACAAGCCACTGATCAGATTTTGCCAAAACTTGGGGAAATGATGCATCTCACCACTTCATTGTGTCGTTTCCAAAAACATCTCACTGCTAATTGGATTTTGACTGAAGAGAATGATGCATCTCACGGTAACGCTTTATTTTCCTGGTCCACAATTTCCGATTCATTTCCTAGAAAGGAACTGTTAATTTCTCAGGAAGTTTCCTGGAAAGAACCATGAAATGATGTACCAATTATAGGGAAATAGAGAAAGAGTTCAGTGGTAGTTGTTGTTTCCAAGACAGAACCATGAGATTATAGAAAATTTGAAATTAACTAAAATTAATTACTAAAACTAAAATAAATTCAACAAATAACTAGGCGGTATTATATAATTATATGAATAATGACTTCTGGTAATTGACTTCTGCCTATTAGTTTTCCAATAAATAGTTTATAGTTTTGCAGTTCTTCCCAGGAAATTCTTTTAGAAATTTGTATCTTATCCACTCCACCAAACGGACTGCTTACATTTTCTATACAACTGCTACATCATTTCATGTTTTTTTCCAGGAAACTTCCTAAGAAATTAACAGTTCCTTTCTAAGAAATTGTTAGGAATTTGTGGACCTGGAAAATAAAACGTTACCCATCTCACCATTGCATCTCAGCATTTTTCAAAATACACGATTATTTTACATCATTTGTTTATTCATTGATTTGTTCACGTTACATGATATTTCAGACACCACTAATTGTATTTTGAATTGAGAATGATGCATCTCACTACAGCATTCTGGCATTTTCAAAATTACACTGGGGGCCAAAAGAAGGTGACATGTTTGTTACTGCTTGGCTGTGAGGGGGACTGCATCATTTGTAGGGGACAACATGTTTACTGTTGCCTTGTTGCCTCTGTGTGCGAATTGTGTGAATTATGTTAAGTGTGTGTGAATTCTGTAACAAAATTCTGTGTGAAAATGTTGAATTAATAACATGTAAGTAAATTAGATTCATTCAAATGTCAACTCATACATTATAAGCTTATGGAATTCAATCACAAGTGCCCAAAATGTAATTACAACTAAAGTGTGTGAAAACATGCTTACAACCGTGGAACCTCAAATGCGACTACAAAATCACTGGTGCAAAGGCACACGCTAAGCTACAAGGTTACAACATAAGACATGACTGTCATCCCATACTTAATGCACTGGTCTGTGTGATGAGAGCCCTCTGCCAAGCTGTAGGACACACTCTCTCTCTCTCTCTCTCTCTCTCTCTCAGCTAAGTCCACTTTAAAGTCCCCTAGGGAGCACACTGCCCAGGGCACCGAGCCAAGAGGCCATCCGGCAGCAAAGTCAGCAAACAGACCAACTGAAGGATGGAGGGAGACAGAGAGAGTAGGACCTGTTCTTATCATGGAAGAAGTATGGAAGAGAAAGAGATGGGGAGAGAGAGAGAGAGAGAGAGAGAGAGAGAGAGAGAGAGAGAGAGAGAGAGAGAGAGAGAGAGAGAGAGAGAGAAGGATGGGGAGAAGATCAGAAGACAAGAACGTGGGAAGGATGGGAGATTGGAGCCATTCTGGGAGATTTTAATAAATCTGATTTTGTTCTAGATTATTGGCGTATAGACAGGATGACACTCAATTTCTCAGCTCTAATTGTCCTCATTCATTCGTTCATTCATTAATATATTTATTTATTCATTCATTCATCCATTTATACTGGAGACACATTGGATTGCTGAGATATACAAATGTTACAAAGCATGGTGAAAATAGACCATGTCATGTCTAGTCTCATGTCTACCTGCCCCTTCCTCTCTCTCATTTGAAACAATTTTCTCTGTTTTCTCTGTTTTTCTCACTATCTCTCCCTCTTCCATCCCATTCCCGCTTTTTCCCTCCTCTCTCTTTATTGACATTTACATCTCATTTTGCACTTCTCTATCTCTGTCTTTTGTAACTTTTTGTAACTGTAACTTTTGTAGCTATTGTAACTTTTGTAACTTTTGTAACTTTTGTAACTTTGTAATTTTAGGGATTCCACTGTCTTGATAAAAAACAACATTAAAAAAGAGATGCTATTAATGATCTATTATTAGTCAGAATTTGAAGGCTTTTGGATTTTCAAAGTGCACCAGGTTTTTAGAAGTAAAACTCAAAGTGCAGCCCAATTCTCAGTGTTTGGGTGTTTTGTTTTTTTTTGTTTGTTTTTTTTGATTGTACACCAGTTTTTATTAACATCTAATTACAGTTACTAATTACAATTACTAGTTACAGACTGAACCAGACATTTCTTTCACCTGACTAAGTGCAACCAAGTCCTATGTTCTGGACAGGTACAGTGTGACCAGGACTACTTTGTTGCTTCAGTTGGCATTACAAAAGGTTATAGATTTATAGGTTTTTTTATCAACTTTATTTACATTTTCACAATACAAAATATATTCAGGTTGGAATATGGTTACATGTACTGACTTATCACCCCCACCCACATCCCCCCATCCAGGGTCACACAAACAACCAAGGAGAAAAAAAAAAAAAGTTACCAGCCTTGTCCTTTACATTTTTGGTGTGTAAATTAACCAGTTTACATATATGACAACTACATATTGTTCAGTCAAAGGATAGAGTTTCAAAAGTAACGAAAATAGTGACTAATTGGAATTTTATGGTCTTGACATAGAGAACTGAATGATATGAATGAATTATCATCAAATAAGTCAATGAAGAAGACTAATCCACATCTATGCCAGGCCTTAAATGCCAGGTCTAATTGTTAAGGTGGAAAGAGATGATTGAATGTTAACGGAGAGAAACCAATTGTCTGTGTGAAACCAAAATGTTTTCTAAATTGGGTCCAGATCTTAACTGAGTTTAGCGCCACAGGATTTAAATTATACATTTTTGAATTCAAAGGTAGTGGGGAAGCCAACAAAGATACTGGAGAAACAGGAAGGCTAGATTGTAGTTCCATGTGTTTGGGTGTTTCTAAGAGCCGTAGCACCTAAAAGCTGTTATGTGTGTGTGTGTGTGTGCGTGTGCGTGTGCGTGTGTGTGTGTGTCATGCTTTCTGAAATTAATTTGAAAACTTGTCTCCTGGTTCATTTCTGTCCTGTTACAGCACCTTCAAAACCTGGTCATCTAAGCTCTACCACTGACTGAACTTGCTGCGGGTGATGGAAGTAAAATAACTTGTGGTTAAAAATATTAAAACCTTTTTTGAGAATTTTGCTAAAGAAGAAAAATATTATGTGATCTGTCAAAGGCAGTGTATTGTCACATTTGTAACAGAATACACAATGGGAATGGAAAGCCGTTCAACCTTCAAGAAATGTCTGCAGAAGAATGTTCCAATCAATAAATGCTCCATGACCCTCTAGCCTTTGGAGAGTCTTTCAATCTTGGTCACAATGATGGGCAACACACAAACATACACACATTTTGGCCTATGCATCCATGTGCATACACACACACAGACACACAATTTGCCTCCAAGGCTGACGTACATGTCATTGTGTGTTAGTTTTATTGACAGTTCTCATTTCAATAGCCTGCAAAATAGAAATAAAAACAATATAGCCGCAAGCAGCAATTGCAGGGTCCAAGTACAATTTGATAAGACAGACAGATAGACAAAACATTACAGAAGGTAGAAAGACACACACAAAAACTGACATGTTGTGAAGATCGAAGATGCAGTCTAACACCGGCTTTTGTGTTGGCCCACGACTTCTGTCAAGTTAATCTTTTCATTGCAACCACATTGCTGGACTTATTCAAAACGGTAAAACTTTTTATTATTTGTCCTTGATGACTAATGACTTTGGAAAGGAGATGTCTGGATCTGATCTGACAACCTTCCACATGAAAGGCTGATGCTTTACCTACTGAACCAAATGCCTGTTATAGGTTTAGTGAGGAGAAACTAATGGGAGAAGTAGTGTGATACTGCAACCTATGAGTGACAGACTGACAGTGCTAATCACTTTATAGAACATTGTAGTGGTCTCCATTAACAAATAAAACAATACAAAGTCACATGGGCCAGAAAACTGCTGCTGCACTGCTCTCTATGGGTTGAAAAGTGCGGCCATACCCCAATCAGGTATTTTGCCATCGACAGATGATGTCAAACAGCTGCTTTGAGTTTTCTACACGCTGCGATTTAGTGCTGATTTACTTTTCATGAAACTTCAAAGCGGTCACAGTGCATCAGGGACTTGAACTCACAACCTTGTGGTCCAAAGACCTGAGCTTTACCACTCTGCCAACTTCCACTTTGGTGTGTGCTATAGTGGGGAAACAAAACAAAGGGACAAGTGATAGGTCACAGGTGCTAGTCCAAACCATATTTAAAGCCTCAGAAAGAATATTATAACTGTACTAGCGCGCCACATTAATCAATTTACACATGGCTTTACAGACATCATCTTGACAGTCCAGACATCATTTGAATTTAGTTTGATGAAGATTGATCAAACTATCTTGAACATATCACATTGTCAATTTATCAAACTATTTGCAGCTGCACATTTCCATCTACTGTGCGCTCAGTTTTCAAGATATTATTATAATTTTTGGGCTGTTTACTAATTAAGGTATGGCGATTTCAAAAATCATGTTGCTTTTTTCCTGTAACGTATGGTTTAAGAGGACAACACTGTGGGATCACAGTCAGTTTTTGCTATAAACAGAGGGGGGGCGACGTCAGAATTGGGGGTAGGTACCAGTGTACGAAAGATTTATTTCACTTTCAGCTCTCTAGGACATACGGCTGATTTTTAATGAATTTTTGAAGTTGTGACTTTAAGACCAATGAAGATTTGGTTATTATGCAATAAGCCACGCCCACTTTCATCAGTAATGACCAAATTTCATGGATCGACTTGGACATCATCCTAGAACATGTGTAAAAATTTTCATAAAAATCCATGCAGTCAATTATGAGATATGAACTTTTTGCATTTGTAGTGCCCACTAGTGGTACAGCTCAAAATGCGGAAATGCGGAATGAATGCTCAAAATTTGTGGGTGTGTTCACGCAACACTTCTCAACATGTGTTTCAAATTTTGGCTTGATTAGATAAACGGTTAATGAGTTATGGCCAATTTAGTGTTACGGCATGTTTCGTTAAAAGTTTATTGGTCGATAAAAGCCTAACCATTTTACCTATCAATAAACTTTACACAATTTTGAAAGAGGACTGTCCCAAGATTCTCCAGACCAAGTTTCATGTGACTTGGATGAATGGCCTAGGAGGAGTTGCGAAAAAAGCGTTTCTTAAATAATTCAAAATGGCAGACAATGCAATATGGTGGACATTGAAAGTGATATATGTGTTAGACTCGGCACATTCTAGGAACACAAGAATTTTCAGTCTACGACACATGGTTCAGAAGTCATTGGCCAAAAGGTAAAGTTGGTTGTCATAGCGCCACCGTCTGGCCAATGTCCATGGGCTGCCTTGCCTGAGTAGTGGTGGGCCATAGGAGCCCACCTGCCAAATATGGTTGCTGTAGGACTTACAGTTTCTGAGCTGCAGATAAAGAAAGAAAGAAAGAAAGAAAGAAGAAGAATTCCAGCATATACAATAGGGTTCCAGCCATAGAGATATAACACTAGAGGGGACATGTAATAGAGAATTCCGATTCTGGAATGGGACCATATGGCAGCCATCTTACCTGGGTACACTTCTCAGCTGACTGTCATTGGAATCAATGGTGAAAGTGGCTTATGCTGCCATTATAATGCTAATATTTTTTTATTGAGACATCACTACTACTTTTTATTTAGCTCACTGTATGCAAGACAACTGTGACTGTCTGAAATGGTACCAAACATGAGCAATTTTTGTAGTTTGTAGATAAAAAATTGCTAAACTATGTGAAGTAATTATGTTTTAAATCATAAAGATTATCTTCTGGAAGTATTTTAATGGTGCATTTACTTTACAGAAACTATGAATCCTATTTTCAAGAAGACTTTATAATTCTCAGATTTCTTTGGTACTCTTTGGTACTGAGTAGTTGTATTAAGAATATATGAAAATCTGCTTATTTCTAATGTAAAAACCCCCAAATAATCTGTTGTTGTAGCAATAGACAGATGTTGGCAGCAATTAAATATCACCAACACTGAAAAACACCTAACAATACACCCAGATAAAATATACAATAAAAGGCAAATGTAATGCCATTAAGTGGTTAGTGTGACAGCTCTAAGCCAATTTAAGCAGGTAATAATGGACATAAGCCCTCATATTTTTTTTACTTTATTGGCATGGCAGCCTACAATTAAGATTGCAATCCATAAAGAAATAATTAATATAGATGCCATCATGTGAACAAGTAGGCTACTACAGTAAAAACAAACATCTCTACACTTGAATCAACTTAAAATCCACAGTAGCCTATACAGATATGCAAATGAATGTGCTCTCTGTCTGCCACCACACGCCACTATGTGTCACTTCCATCATTAAGGTGCGTCTTGGCAGAAATAGTCCGCAATTAATAAAAAAAAGAAATCGGCAGCGGTGCCGCTACTGAGTACTATACAAATACTATAGAAAACACTATAGAACGTATGTTTAGCATGGCGGGTCGTGACTTTATGGTGGCGACCTGCCACAGTAGAATATAAACACTGGCTGGACATAATGCTGAATGATGTGTGGTGATTGTTCTCAGAAACAATGTGTTTGTATGGCAGCAGAGAGCTAGCCAACTAACATACAGCTGAAATGTAAGGATTACATCTAATGGCTAACTAGCTAACACAGACCGTTATAAACTGTTTCAAATAGAACTCCAGTCTGTTGGCTACTACTAGCCAGACATGTTGTGTTTTAAGTTGTGTCAGTTAAATTTAGCATATAAAACAGCCTCTATCTTCTACTCTACTGACGTGTGGAAGGTGATGCCAGCTTCGCTGGTCTCTTTGGTCCTTTTAGTGCAGCAGTTAGGTCCAGATCAGGTCAACAGTGGTTGCTTCCCATAGACAGCTGTTGTAGTTCCAGGTAAACTGTACCCAGGTAAGATGGCGGACGGTTATCCCACAGTCTATGACGTCATGTCCCCTCTAGTGTTATATCTCTATGGTTCCAGCACTACGTGCTTGGACCCCTAATTATTGTATACACTGCAGAGTATGCTCAGCATCTACAATTCTTTGAAAATGTCTTGTACCTGCATCATTCAAATTCACCACTTCACAAAGTATGGCCAGGCTGGTGGGTGGACTTGAACCGTGATCCAGCACACTCTTAAGAATACACACAAGCTGTGTACACTCACATAATACAGGTAGAGAGAGCGCTGGAGAATGCTGAGAATGTTGTTCCTCTGAAGCCTGGAGAGGCAAACTCAAGTAGTGCATTTGTTATCTGTGATTGAACCAGAAACCAGCCCACAGGCCAAGAATCCACTCAAGTCACCATATAATAAAGCATATCCATCCTTTATCCTCTTTGCAGCCAGGTAAGGTATTCACAATATTCACGTGGTCAAAGAATTCAGACACATAGTGACCTGGAAGCGGTGTGTTGCCTCTTCTTGAAAATGGAAGTAAGACACCCCCTCGTTTTGTGTTGGCTCGCCCGGTGTTCCCAAATGTGAGCATTAATATGAAACCGTGAACAGAACTTCTTTCAAAATGTAAAAGTTTACAGCCTGATGCAACTTTGCAAAAAACAATTGTTAGCTTCTCATTCACAGTGATGGATTACCTTTACCAACCAAATTAGACGTTTTATTCCATTTGGAACTGAACGGGAGTGGATGGGCCTGAGAGGTATGGTGAAATTAATTTCAAAATATCTTCATAGTGGCACATGCATGTAAAAACTGTCAGAATGGATGGAAAACGTAAAGGTCCCATATTGTGTAAAACAGGATTTCCCTTGGCTCTTTGAGTTGGATGGTCTATCTAAACATTGTGAAAGTATCAAAACGCACGGTCGGCAACAAGCCGTTTGGACTTCCGTATCTTTGTGGCGTCACAAAGGTTCGCTCATTTCTCCTTTCTGTCGGAGGTAGAGGGCACTTTTGACTGCAATAATTATTACCGACTCATGTGCAATATGTAGTTCATTTTCAGTGCAATGGTGTCATGTTATCAAATGTCACACTGGTCACTTTTATCCTTATCTTAGCTTTTTTTAACATTGGCTTTATTGTTTATTGTTGGCTTTTATTGTTTTTTATGACTGAATTTTATTGTATTTTGCACTGGTACTTTGCACTTTATGGCACTCTACTAATATTTCTTACTTTTTAACTTGAACTTGGAAAATTGTGACTGAAACAAACAATTTCCCCCTGGGATGAATAAAGTCTTCTGAATCTGAATCTGAATCTGAATCACTATCTTTTTTACACTCTTGAAATGGTTAGCCAATCAGAACAGAGGGGTATTATTATATTATTATATTAATGAGCCTTAAAGACACAGCAACAGAAACAGCCTGTTCTTGGCAAGGCTCAGGGATGCTGGAAAATGATTGTAAAAATGAATTGAGAGTGTTTTTGGTACATGGCACCACACAAACAGCTTTTAATGGACCTCAAGACAAAATAAAACACTGGAAAGTGTAGAATATGGGACCTTTAATCAAATCAGTTGTTGCTAAAAGCTCACTTGTCAGCCACAGTAAATGTGTCCCTCTACCACCCCATTTATAACATTTTGGACACACCACTGGAGGGGTCTTCAATTTTGCCATCTAGTTTCTCCAAAATTCCTCATATAAGTCAACCAACGATGACAAGCTCCATACCTGCTGACAGCTTTGCAGAATAAAGCACAACTGTAAATGATTTTTATATTTTTCTAAATGATTTTTCATCATTTCAGCTGTAACCCCTCGCACCTCTCCTCATCTCGGCCAAGAGAGCTTGCCATCAGAGTAGATTGTGTGTACGGTTCTGGCCATCCTGCAATGTCCACAAGTCTCTCTGTTGATCTGCAGATGCCTGGCCTTGAAGTCAGTGTCCATTTGGCTCTGCGTCCACACTGATGGATTTGTAAACATTATGACCATGAGCTCACACATACACATACGCTCACACACACACAGACACACACTTTGTCTCTCTCTCACACTCACTCAGTCACTCAGTCACTCCCACGCCTGTGTCCAGATGATTATGGGGCCATAAGGTGCCCTCTGGCTCCATCATCACAAAGGTAATCCTGTCGCTCCAGAGGAGAATCGCCAGGCCTTTCTGCTTTCCTACTCAAACATAATTCTCCCCATTTGGCATTTTGACACCATATCTTCAGTCTCCCCCCTTCAGCTCCCCCCCAATTTTCTTTCTCTCTGCCTGGCCAAAACACGGCCACAATAACTTTATTTTATTTTTCCTCCTCGCTCCGATGCACAACATTCAACCCCTATCTCTCTATTCTCTTTTTAATGTCTTTTTTTGTCCTTCTCTCCCTTTCTTCTCTTTTTTTTCTAACTTCCAAGGTCAGACAGGACAAACAATGCCACTGGTGTCTGTCTGAATGCGGCTCGCTACCCACCACCACTGCCGTGGTTGCCTTGGCAACGCACTAACCATTAATTTTCAATTAAACCAGACAAAGAGATGACAGCTCAGGGTCCATGGAAGATGTCAAGAAGCAGTATTAATATACGACAAGTGAGCATAATTGTGTGTCCATTTTCCTCAGCTCTCATCTATGCTATCAGTGAAATGTGAAAGCGGCAGATAATTTGAGGGTGTGGGAGACGCCGGCCACTGTTTTCTTTTAACCAAGACGCCTCTGATGTATCTCTCTGAGAAATATGGCATTCATCATTACCTTTATGAATATTTTGTCAGGGATGTTATTATTTTCATTATCACTCTATCACAGAGATGTTATTTCACTTGCGATTCAAATACTGACACACACACAGACACACACAGACCTGTAAGCTGCATGTGGTGTGAGGGCAGATGGCACAGTCTGTATTCTGTAGGTTGTTATTTGATTTCCATTAACCAACCTTTATGATGAGACCTCCAACTCATGCAAATGTGTGAGCTGTCCTCAATGTCTTTGTCTGATTCCACAGGACCAATAGTATACACATTAACGCACAGACACATGCTCGCGCACACACACACACACACACACACTCTCACACACACATGCAAGGCCAATGCAGCCTGCAGCCTGCGCCCAGCTTGGGGCCTTGGAAAGTACAGAGAAAACATGTACAACAATAGTCCTCAGCCTTACAAAATATAGAAAAATATTTTGTCAGTGATAAGGAGAGAGAGATGGAGAGGTGGAGACACAGGTGAAGAAAAGAGCATAATAATATAAAAAGTTTTAAGGAAAAGAGCAAAAAAAAAAAATCCTGACATGTCGGCATCATCTGAAGACCCTTCACTGTCTCCTGAGGTGAGGCGCTGCTGGCTCTGCCTGAATGAAGGCCTGTACCTGGTCCTCACAAATACAAACTTATACACATGCATACCAAACACATACACACACACACTCTCTCTCTATCTCTCTCTCTCTCTCTCTCTCACACGCACACACACACACACACACACACACACACACACACACACATCCAAGGAAGTCATTATCTGAACAGACCACCACATCAGCACCAGTTTGTGTTTGTGTGTGTGTGTGTGTGTGTGTGTGTGTGTGTGTGTGTGTGTGTGTGTGTGTGTGTGTGTGTGGTGGGGAACAGAGAGGTTGCACAGGAAGTATGTCTGCCATAGCAGGGTGGAATAATCAGTTGTATGCCAGGCCAGATAAGGCCCAAGACAGACGCTGTGTAACAGAAGGTAAAAACACAGCACTGTTGACCTACAGTGTGTGTTTTGTGTTTTGAAGGCCAATGTGGGTTGTGTGTGTGTGTGTGTGTGTGTGTGTGTGTGTGGTGTGCATGGTATGTGTGTGTTTGAGATAGAAGGGATATTTAGAGAGAAGATGAAAACAAAAAGTTAGAGGTGAGAACGATGAGAAGAGAAATCATGTCGTCCTGTTGGCCAAGTCCCTGTATAAACCCATCTTCTGTCTCTGCCCCAGCCCAACTCCTCCCACAATCCCTCTGTCCCCTCAGTCACTGTCTCCCCTCACCCCCTTGTTTTCTCCTCACTCCACCCCTCTTCTTTTTCATCCCCGGCTGTCTCTCCGGCTCTCCTCCTCTCTCTCTCTCTCTCTCTCTCTCTCTCTCTCTCTCTCTCTCTCTCTTCTCCGTCTCTCTCTCTCTGCCCACTGCTGAGTGTGCCCCTTAAATCACACAGTCCCTAAACTGCCCCATAAAAGATGGCAGGTTCTCCCCTGCCTCCCCCCTCCTCCCCCTCTCCTCCCCTCCGTCTCCACACATTACTGCTTTAATTAAGGTAATTTACTTTCAGAGCAGTACTAATCGGATCCTCTTCTCTCCTGGCGCGCATGCATACACACACACACACACACACACACACACTCATACACTTTCCTCTCTTGGCATGGTATATACACTTCCATAGCCAGCAGTGCCTGTGTAAACTGAACCCTGACCTAGTTTTAAAGTCTAAAGCTCCACAGCTGGACCAGAACTAACTACTTGGACACAAGTCAAAGATGTTGCCTACCTCAACACCTGTGACCAGCGGACACAGAAACACGTGACCAAATAAGCATGTCAGACCAATGTTCCATTATTGATGAAAACCAAGCCGTTAGGCCAGATCTCCAGGTCTGCCGGTCAACTGTTCTCTTTCTCAAAGTGGATGAATTATTAAACAACTATTAGCTCCGGTACACGTGTCTAATTAAGTCTCTCTAACCAGCTCATTCCTTTAATATGATATTATTTGACTTGTGTAATGTGGCTTTAAGAACTCTGTTTCTACTGGAGCTCAACGCGTCTTTTTTTTTTTTTCATCCAACCATCAAACAGTGTCACTGCAACAAAAGTATTATGTATAATTGTGAGTATTAGAATGGATCTTGATTTGAATTGTTATCAACTTGAAATTATAAAACAAGATTAAATCAGGTAATGTCATCACACAGGAACAAAAACACTGAATCAAAAAGCTGCTCATTCTGACAAAAAATAATAATCAAAGCAAAACATGCTCATGTCCCCTGTCAGTAGTCATTTCCTTGGTTGACAACTGGTGATTTGACAACTTTATAACAAGGAGAGGAGAAACATGTCATACAGTTCCCACAAACTGTTCTAGCTCACAATTTAAAATATTTGTGTTTATTGCTGCGGCAACGAGATACAGGAATAATTATTGGTCACATTGGATACCCAGGTTTCACTCATGATATATAGCCATCAGCTGTTGCAATATGAGCGATAAAAGGTCAGTAAAGACATCTGTTGACCATCAGTGGTTATGACAACAACTGAGACAACTGGATTGCCAAATGACTGCACAGTTCAGGGGATTTCATGGCCCAGTTCTCTGTGGTCACACAGTAGAATTTAGGATGGGGTGAGAGAGTGGTGGTACTACAGTGGAAGGGGAGGGGAGGGGAGGGGAGAGGAGGTTGCCCTGACACACACACACACACACACACGCACACACATTGATAGCCCCACATTTTTTGCTCCAGGCGTCTC
>NW_027279270.1:105000-122500 GCF_046629955.1 Centroberyx affinis | reverse complement strand
GAGCAGAAAGATGTATTGTCTAAAGAACGGCAATACTGAGAGGAGAGGAGAGGAGAGGAGAGGAGAGGAGAGGAGACTTGATCAAATTCTTTCCACAGGCCTGTCCTTCCTAACAATACTGAGTATGCATTATATCTGTCAAGTGTTTTTTCCAAGAGTCTGTTATACTTAAACTTGTTGGCTTTAGATAATAAAGAAAACCTTTTATGTTAGTTTTTTAAAGTCTTTGTGGTTTTTGGCCTTTATTCTACTGTCTGCAACTTCGTGGGACTGAACAGAGTGTGGCATATATAGTTTTTCTGAAAATCCGCTTTTCACCAAAGACTGACTTATCACACAAAAAGCAAAGATAGTACCCCATCAAACTCAAAATGTGTTTCTTTATCAAACCCACCTCACTGGCTTTGTTCACCAGAGCACCTGAATTCTCTCCAGACAATGAAATATAATAATAAAAAATACACACTATAAAAATACTTCCTCATGACAATATAATAAAACAGCCTTGGAGCGGGAAAGAAAGAGAGCGAGCGCTCAGCTTTGAAAAATGATAACAGAGTTATAGAATAGGCTGGTCAGGAGTCTTTTCTTCTCCTTTATAGATTATAGATTATGGTAAGCAGATAGCCGCGCAGCCTCGTCTTTGTCTGAGCCACACTGTTGCTACTCCAGTTGGAGGCTTAGCTCCAGATGAAGAAATGCAACAGCCTCTGTATGGCCTGCCTCTCCCTCCCTTTGTCCAGGCCTGGAGATGCCAAAGAACAGGGAAAGATGGTCAGCCTGTTTAGATGCAACATACTGTAACCTCTATACTGTCAGGATACAATGTCCAGTCATGCGATAAAGTGTGGATAAAGTTTGGATCAACACAATGATGTATCTGTGTCTGTGAAAATCAGGGAGCAAAGCCATCCAATTCCCTGCCCATGGATTTATTGTGTGGATTAATAAGAAAAGACAACTTATTCAAAACGAATTGATCTATGGAGCAGTGGTTCTCAACACCCCAGGGTTTGCAAGATGGTATTGGGAGGGGGTCATAACATAATTTATGTCATGTAAAAACGTAGAGTTCTAATATACAAACTCAAAATTATGTTTGTAATCTTTGTGGTATTTGCATTGTTCTTGTGGAATGCAGATATCTGCAGCCTCTAAGATTCTTCCAAAAACAAATCAAGCAAAATAGCCTGAAAATAAAAGTCAGCATTTGGGTAGGCATCACTTTGTTTTTGGAGGCCGCAAGCCCTTGAGGTTGACACCCACTGCTATGGAGCACCAAGCCAGACTGTAGCACACAAACAGAACAGTATGCTCTTTTCTCACATGGCGTGTGCGTGTGCAGGGATGTACATGTGTTTGTGTGCATGCATGCATGTGTGTGTGTACGTGTGTGTACAATATCTTGTTTGCTCCTTCACTAAAGGCATTGTAGAGAAAAACCTCCTCCACAGGCAACAGGATCCTCCGTGTCAATTATCCTGCCCTGAACCTGAGATCTCCTCTCTTTTCTCCCTCTCTCCTCCCTGCCTCCCATCATCCTCAGCTCCTCTAATAGGCCCTCTCTCAGGATGATGAGAGGACACGCTCTCCTCTGATGGCAGCACAGCACAGCACACACCGCTCTGTGTCAGGGCAAGATTAAGACAGGGCACAGGGAAAAACATTCCCAACAGAGATGGAGGGCTCTATGTGTGTGTGTGTGTGTGTGTGTGTGTGTGTGTGTGTGTGTGTGTGTGTGTGTGTGTGTGTGTGTGTGTACTGACAGGTATTAGAGTATCAGGTATTGTTGCCTCTTCAAAGGGAACATGCCAAACACGGGGGTGAGACACTAATAAACACAGACATGAATACAAGCGGCCTCTTTACTACAAAGTGAGCATGCACACACAGGAAGGATGAGCAGAGGAGGTGAGGAAAAAGCACGAGAGAGAGAGAGACACAGAAAAAGAGAGAGAGAAAGAAAGAGAGAGAGAGCGAGAGAAAGGGAGAGAGATGTATAAACTGTCAACACTGTCACAGAAAATGGCCCTCAAATTAAGCCGAGCGTGTGGTTCTACAAGGGACTCTGGGAAATTGCCTTTTATCACTTCCCAAACAATGGGCAGTCTGACAGCGCTGCACACGATAACACACACACACACACACACATGCATGCACACACGTCTGACAGTGCTATGCCCGATAAATCAGCCAGCCAGCCGCTATTTACATTATTCCTCCCTCTCTCGCTCTCTCCCTCTGTCTTCCTCAGCGACTTTTACTGTCCTCGGCAGCCGCATGCTTTCATGTGGTTAATATCATGCAAAATAACAGCTTCTTATTTTCCTGCTGCCACCCCCCCCCCAAACCTCCTCCTCTACATCCCCATCTTTAATGGGGGCTAAGCGCTGTAAGCTGGCTGAGCGCGGGGGCCTCTTATACACACACTACTGCGGTTATCTCTCCTCTCTGTTTATCATTGTTATTATTATTAATGCTCTGCTGTAACCGCAGAGCCCACGACGACGGCAGAGGAGGCGAGAGAGGGATGGAGGGAAGGAAGAAGAAGAAAAGGGGTGGCAGAGGGTGAAAGCGCTCCTGTGATGTGATGCTTGTTAAATAAACTGCTATTTACCACCGTGACAGAGAGATTATTTACAAACACGCACCATTACGCCGTCCCCCCCCCGCCCCCGCCCCGCCACGCCCCGCCACCCCCGACTCCCTCATCCTTCTCTTTGCCTCTGTTTCCTAGTCGTCTGTGTGAAGCGGCGTGAGGGCCATGCTGGTCGGAGGATTATGACTGGTGACAGTGTAATGAAATGCTGTTCTGCCGTACTGTATAAGGATGATAGAGGCCTGCAACATGTGTTTATCTGAGGGGATTTGTAATGCACTGAAGTTAGCGGGGATAATGAGGAGAGTGCTCATCGGAGCCAACAAGCCACTGTAAACTGTAATCTCAAAACGCGCGCTGTTTCTGCAGAGCGATGTCTCAACACAGTCCTCTTGGTTTCTCCATCAAACTGCTCTGCTCTCTCAGCCAGTTGGCCAGACATGAAGCCCAGCCTCGCCTGATCAGCTTTTCAAAAGACACAGGACACAAAGATATACTTTTTTTTTTTACTACGTACTTTACACTGAAAAATTTCCTTTGAAAAACTCAATTATATGACACACACAGAGGCATTCACTGGCCACTTTTAGTATTCTGCTTCCTTGTTGTCATACAGAATTATTACAGGGATGAGTGATTAAATAGGCAGCTTGACACAAGAGAAACACGGAGGAACAGAGAGAGAAATAAATAGACATGGTCGGGAGTATATTTCTCATCTTGGAACTCACTCTGATGGCATTTACCAGTAACACACCTTTACCTGCTGCCAGGTTAAATGTTCAGACATCACATGAGGCACATGAGAATGCTAAATGGGCCTTTAAAGATGCTACTTGCAGCTTTTTAACATCAATAAATCATTACCACATTTTATTTAATTTTGAGACATTGGTTTGATCACCATAAACAAGCGAGACCATTGCCGAGAAGACTGGCAGACTTAACCAGCATCTACAGTGCATTTTACATTGTGTGACACTGGGTCAGATTTTGCTTGAAATCTGCACAAAGGGAGGTTCCTTTATGGCACACAAGAGGAAGTGATCTGCTGTGTTTCCAGCATTAACAGCATCCTATTTGTCACAGGAGGCAACAAGGAAATGTGATCGACTACTCGGATACTGAGTTGTAGCCCCATTTGCACAATCCACATCTCACTTGTCTCAAAGATTAAAAATCCTTCTCTAACTCATCTACTTCTCTTTATCTACATCTCCTGCTTTGTGATTGGTGTAGATTTAATACGGGAAATGTGATAATGGCTTTTATCTGGATTCGGTTCATCAGTGTACTTTATGATGCACTCAGTATATTCAGTGTATGTTAATGTTTAAAATGATGATCACAAAGCACCTTTAAAAATGTGCTGCCAACACTGTACTCCAAAAGCCCACTGAAGAACAGGGAGAGGTCTGAAGCACCCAACATTATACCAACAATACCTCTTAGCTTCTTGAACCTAGGGTCACCACACACACATACAAACACACACACACACACACACACACACACATACACACACATGTCATTGCCATCTTGCATCTTACACCAGCTCTGTGCTGTTCAGTCAACTAATGCCCCAAGGCTCCCGCTCCGTGGGGACCAGGAGAGGTGGGTGTCGGCTATTAGACCCCGCTTAATATTCATCATCCACCATTCAGGAGACAGAGAGACGCTCCATTGAGATGTTTCTGTTTGAAGGCTCCACCCCTGACAATATGCCTCCCATCCCTTCAAACTGTTCTGATGGTCTACTCCCTTTGGGGGTCTTTAGGGAGGGTGTGTGTGTGTGTGTGTATGTGGTTGTGGGTGTGGGTGTGGATGTGTGTGAGTGTGTGTTTTACATAGAGAGAGCAACACAGCCTCAAGGGCCTCTTCTTGACATTGGAGGGGATGGAGAGACTGAGAAAAAGAGATGGGGGTGGGAAGGAGTGAAGGGAGGGGGTTAAGGGCAGTATGAAAGAAACGGGGTGATTGGATGATGCTGACAGCTTTATGTGACCTCCTGGGTCTGAGTAACACACACACACACACACACACACACACACACACACACAAACACACACACACATACACACTCACGCACACACAGAATTGCACGCACACACATACACACTCACGCACACACAGAAATGCACACACACACATGCACACTTTAAACAAATACATGTGAAGGAGATTCAATTTGTATGTGCTTTATTTTAGTGGGATACACATAAATGCATCAAATGTTATTCAAATCATTTGCTTTTCAGAAATGTTTTTCTTGTTTAAAAGAGTCAAAAGTGTTTGTGTTTGTGTGTGTGTGTGTGTGTGTGTGTGTGTGTGTGTGTGTGTGTGTGTGTAATATGAATCCTGTGCTAACAGGTCTATTCATATAGCCAGTGGCTTGTAACCTACACCCAGTGTGTAACCTGACCCTCAAGGGGTAAGGTGAAAGGAGAGAAGTCTGATCTCAAAATCACTATACCCAGACTCCTGTAAAACACACACACACATACATGCGTACGCACACGCACACACACAAACACACACACACACACGTGCGTGCGTGCGCACACACACACACACAATGGTTCATTATCTTATACGTGTGTCACTGTGGTTTTATGAGCTCCATAGAGGTCTTATTCAGAGTATTGAAAGGAAAGCCCCAAGCAGACTGTTCGTTGTACAGTTCTTTACACTTCTTTGCTCCCTTCCTCCCCTCCCTCCCTCCTTCCCCTGCTGAGTCCTTTATAGACCTGCGAGGTTTATCAGGCCTAATGTAGCGTTAGCATATACAGCCTCTGTCTGTACCACACTGTACTCTCCCTATCTCTACCACTCACTGTGCATAAACCTCGCTAATACTATCTCTGCCATTCACAGCGGATGGGCCCCGCTAACGATGCTAATTAGCAAGCGAACACAATGCACGCTTCATCTCCCCTCCCACCTGTCAGAAGTACACGCGGCGCAGCCTCAAAAACCAGAGAAAATAACTTCCCTCTCTTCTCTCCTCCTCGCCCTCCTCCATCCACCCCCCTTTCCACCCCCCCACCCCCCCTTTCTTTTTTTTTGCGTTAGTGGCGTTTTATGTTTTGTTTGGTATTGCTGTGAAAACTCCAGGAGAAACTTTGCTACCTGTGTATGTGTGTGTGTGTGTATGTGTGTGTTCCCTTCAGTGCCATTCCGTTTGATAAGAAAAAAGGAGGGGGGGGGGGGGGAGAAGAGAGAAATGAGGGAGACCAAACAAAACAGGGACATGACAGACAGGGGAGAGAGGAAAAGGAGAATAGAGAAAAGATCCCCTGCTGTTTACAGTTGTAACCTCTCTTCTCTGCCTCGCATGAGCCTTTGAGAGAGGATGGAAAGAATTAGAGGAGAGGAAAGAGAAATGGGGAGAGAAAGGAACACTACAGTACTGAAGGTCGAATCTCTTGGTCACCTAAACCCTACCACACCCCTGTAACCATCTTTACCCCTCGGCCCACACCTTTAGGGCATTCCTCAGTTCACCACTCAGATGAAAAGAGTGAATGTAGCCTTTCTGATGCTAAATAGAGTGGTGTGTTTCTGCTCCCAAGAGGATGCAGATTCACGTTTCATCAATTCAGCCAGCTGCCCACACACACAAGTGCTTGTTGAGTGTATGTGCGTGGGCTAATGTGTGTGTGTGTGTGTGTGTGTGTGTAGGGCAGAACGTATTGTGTAAGTGGTAGTTAGAATGCGACAGCAAAAGCTGCTCTCTAAAACGGCACTCATATTCTGAAGGGCCTAAAGGGTTTTAGTGACGCTTGCTAACGAGGCATTCATACTGATCCATTACAGAGTACCACACACACACACACACATACATACACATACACAAAGTATTAAACCCACCCATGAATGACATCTCTACAGCAATGCCAAGGCAAAAAACTAATATAGTCTAAATTCAAACAAAATCACATGGTATCATGGTGCTTTGTTACCCTTAGTAGTAAAATGCCCATGACTTGCAACCTGCCCTATCACTGAGCTGCTATTCCGGTCTAAAATTACTGTGGCAACATTTTCACTATCCTGTTTAACATTAATGGATAAGAAAATCCACATCTACGCTCAGTGCTCAGATGTTTTTCTTTGATGTTTTTTTCTTTTCTTTTTCTTTTGAGCCAAGCATTTATCACACTGCTAAAAATGGCTGATGAAAACAAACCAAAACTAATTATGGTACTTTTTTCAATACAAGGAAAAAACCTATATAAGTGAATCTTCACAGCGACTTCTGATGGGGAGTTTGTCAGCAGGTTCCTCTTTTCACTGAAAGACACTAGTCAGAGTCATCCATGAAGTACACTCATCAGGTAGCACTACTTTGATGCTTTGGGGCTCAGTATGAGAGATCTTTGTGTCTCACTCCTGTTCCAAAGCTGCTTCAGGAGACCACAAGAGTTTGCCATTCTTCTGAATTTTAGAACAGACAATAACTATGGACACAGGACCAGTACACTCTTAAATAACAAGCACATAATTTGTGATAAGTTGCGACCAGCTTGGCACTAAATTGACTCACTCAGAATTAGAACCCGGGATCTCTGGCATGGCAAAGCTATGCTTTAGCAACCGCTAAATTCAAAGTGATGTAGCTGCGAGGCTTATAGAGTCTTTATAGATGTGTTGCACAGACTGACCGACCAGCAGAGTGACTTATACTAGCTGCTGGTCGCAGGTAAAAAGTGCCAATTTATACCTTTAAAGGTCTGTGCATTGTCCCTGCGGTAGAACACTAAAGCCTGATAGAGAAAAACGTGTCTACTTTTCTATTTTAGCCTTTATTCACTCTGGGTAGATTTGCTCAGGGTGTATGCCTTTGGCAGCAAATCACCTGCCTTACACTCTAACAGATTCACACCTGGGAGCCGCCCAGTACAACCACAGCCTTCTACTGTTGGCCAATAAGCAGCTCCACTGGAGTGTGTTGGGGTTAAATAGACATTGTTCCAGGCCAGTTCAATGATAACTGAGGGAGGGAGACCATTACTCACTCATTGACCCCCAAATTTTTCCCAGCCAGTCATAAACTCTCTTCTGTATCTTTTAGGCAACTGCACCCCAGGGTTTTTTGGTGGAACCTGATAGAACCTAAACCACTTTATGCACTATGGGAACTTTGCAGAAGCGCTCTAAATGGCATATGAACCATACCAGACGCCCTGCTGAAAGACCAGCACCTCGCCGTTATAGAGGTGGTGAACTTACATGAACACATGAAAAGAGTCAATAGAAGCGATTTTATGACATCCATTTCACTTTTAAGATACATTAAGAAAAAACAATTATAGTCAAAGTTTAGGGAAATATAGATTATTATTATACACCCCAGTGTTATTTATGACCTAGATATCTTTGACAATGACTTAAATAATACCACTTTACACCATCAGTTTGATAATTGTTCCATCTTTAAAGGATTTTTAGCCTCAGATGCTCTTCTGTTCTATATCATCAATCTGTGATGTTCAGTGCATCCCAAGTCCTTTTTTGTGATGAAGTCTTGTAGTTTACCTTTTTGTTGTATCTACTTTCCCTCAACCTGACTCATCTGTTCTGCTTCAGTTAGTGATGCTAATGCCTTAGATTTAGTTACCAATCTTGCTAGCTAGCTAGGCAAGGTAACACCAGGTAAACCCACAGCTGTGTCAACAAATTAAAATTACTCTCCAGATATTAAATGATCTGAGTAGGCCTTGTAATGATTGTTGTCTGCCTTGACATTTTTGCAAATGATTTGAGGCTATCCATAGTCATATTCTTTCAGTCTGGCTTTCTGCTCCTCATTGTATTCACCATGATCATAGACAGAAAGCTGAAAACATATCTGAGTGTCTCACGGACCTTTACATAGGCAGGCAGAACAGAGGGGCAGAATTGATACCCCAAAACATAAAATCCCTCTCAGTTAATATAGTATAAATCTTTCTGTGAAACCATGGATACTCAAATGATTGGGATGTTTTCTGACAATTTTGCCAATTCTCTAGAGGTCTTTTAGGGAGGTATTCATTTTAGAGATAGGCTGTGCTTTTGAACACTTCCTCATTAAGCTCGGTAAGTATATCAGCTGGCCCAAGTCATCTCATGACTGTGTTGCAGGTGCCAGCTAGTGGCAGTCTAGGCTATTCAGAAGCTAGTGGCAAGGAGCCATCAAACAATGTTTCTGTTAAAGGAGAAGGCCAAACAGGTACAGAGATCGTTCAGTGTCGGGTATTGTTGACAGGCATGCAGTGTAGGTGAGACGCTGGTTCATGTAGCCTTGGTTTTCTATGGTTCCATGGTATGGCATTTGATGGTGGATTCAGCACTGTGACTGTCAGGTCTGGTGAAATTGTATGCTTTCATTTCTATTGTTTATGACATAAATAAAAGACCCCAGTGTTATTTACGACCTAGATATCTTTGACAAGGACTTAATACCATTTTACACCATCAATTTGATAATTGTTCCACCTTTAAAGGATTTTTAGCCTCAGATGCTCTTCTGTTCTATATCATCAATCTGTGATGTTTAGCGCATCCCAAGTCCTTTTTTGTGATGAAGTCTTGTAGTTTACCTTTTTGTTGTATCTACTTTCCCTCAACCTGACTCATCTGTTCTGCTTCAGTTAGTGATCTCCGACATTTCCCAGAATTGCTTTCAACATCCCCCAAAGAACTCGCCTGGACTTGTGGCATCCAGCCGTTAGTTTTACATGTAGGTGGAGAGAGCAATAACAATAGCAATAGTAATGGCTAAAGAGCGAGCTTTTCCAGTTGAAAAAAGAGAGTTGCACTCCTTACTCAAAACACAACATGTCTTGTTGCTGTGTTGCATTATGGACTATTGAGGCTATTGTTGGTATCTCTTCCTCTTCTATGATTTCTCCTTGACTGCTGAATGTTGGTGTGGCCTGTGGCCCAGGTACCACATATGAAAAAGCTAACTCTGGTGAAATGTATTGTTATGCATGGTCCCTATCTATTAATGAAAAAAATAAATGCCCAGACTATCACCAATTAAACACTTAGTTGATATTTTGTTACTACAAATCTTACAGAAAAATAAGAAAAAAAAAAAACTCAGACCTTCTCCAGACAAGAAAAGCCCTTAGCAGAGCCATGCCATCAAAGAAACCTTACTTTTTATCGTGTAGGCCATTGCCACTTCTTAATTCTTCTAAGACAGAGATAATACTGGAACATTTGTCCACAAGGAAGGCTTTCTCATAATAAAATATGACCATAGAATAAACTTGCAATACCTCTCCAGTGTATACAGTAATATAGGCCTATGTTTGACCATTTTGAGACAAATTCAAAGAAATTCCTGAAGTCAAAACCAACTTTTCACCAGGGACAATGAGGCCATCTCATCTTTGAGTTTCTAAATGGAGCACTGAAAACTTGTTCCATTTCTTTCATCGCAAGGTCAAGTGTTTTGAGTACAAACAATGGCTACAACCTCACAGAGAACTCATAAACTAGCGCTGCGCACAGATTCTCTCTCTTTATACTTTTTATGTATGCCAGTGTGTGTGTGAGTGTGGTCTTTGTGTTTCCTTTGCGGACATTGATTTCTCCTTACCACGGACAGAGGGCTCTAAAAGGAGACAAAGATGGAGTGATGAATGGCTGCTGTCCTCAAGAGGGACGCTTGTTTTCTCGTCTCTCTTTGATGAGGTCTCAGACAAGACTGTGGGTCACAGGTCACGGAGCCATATAGATTGACATCAAAAACACACAAAAAACTCACTCTACTCTGTTCAATAGGTCCCCAGCTGCAATTACCAATAAATTGTTCCCGCTAACCACGTCAACCTTCACACAAACTCTAATTTACTCACATACATGGCCCAACACACATATATACAGACAGGCAGACACACACACATGCACACGTGGAGAAGCTGGCCTCAAACCTAGTTCCTAGTCTTACATAAGGCCATGTTCCGCGGTAGCTGTCAGACTGATTGTGTGCATAATGTTGCATACTGTATACCCTAGAAATCCCCACATATTCATGTATGTGTGTGTGTGTGTGTGTGTATGTGTGGGGGTCAGGGGTCAGCGGGTGAGGGGCAGGGGAACACTCAAAGAGCACACAACCAAATTCCTGCTAAACAAAGCACTATCTGTACATTCTACTACACACAGGCTTTGGAACACATACTGAAAAGTGAAAAGATCGCCCTCTGTGTTCATGCCTGTGTGTCCAGTGCATGTCTCTCTCTCTCTCTCTCTCTCTCTCTCTCTCTCTCTCTCTTTCCTCCCCTTTGTTAAGTTATTAGCATTTAACTATTCTCCCCTTTTCTGCATCACCCTCTTTCCTTCCACAACCTCAGCTCCCTATATGTGTGCCTGTTAGGGTGTTTATAGGCTGGGACACTTTGTGAGTAATGTGTGTGTGTGTGTGTGTGTGTGTGTGTGTGTGTGTGTATGTGTGTGTGTGTGTGTGTGTGTGTGTGTGTGTGTGTGTGTGTGTGTGTGTGTGTGTGTGTGTGTGAACTATCTCACCTCTCCCCCCCCCCCTCTCACCAGATTCAGGCCTCAGGGGAGGTCAGCTCCTCTTGACCTCTGCGTTCCACAGCCCGGCACCACAACAAGGCCACACACACACATGCACCCAAACACTTCACTCAAACACACACACAAACAGGCGTGTACGTATACACATGCAGGCTCAAATGCATGCACAGGCTAATATGTGTGTGCACATGCATACAGGCTCACACACACACACACACACACACACACACACACTTGAGCATTAAGAGACACACATGGGCATGTTTTCTCTTTCACAAACAAACCTCCCAACACACACACACACACACACACACACACACACACATACACATACTCATACACACACACCTGCTCCCCCTCCTTCTCTCAGTAATTGAACTGCTTTTACTCTCCCTCAACTTCAAGTTTTTCGGCCCCCTCTGCTCCTTCTCTCCCCCTGCACTCTTCTCTTTCAGACTAAACAAATGTGACTTGGCTGGGAAACGGCTCTGGATCCAGATGCTGTTTCTCTCTCACTCCCTCATCCTTCAGTACCTCCTGCAGCCCCCCCCCACCCCCCCTCCCTAACTGACCTTTGCCCCCACCCCCCACCCACCCTGTCTCTGTTGCAGCACCTCTTCCCTGTTGATAACTCTGTTGTCCTTACATTTACAAAACCTGTGGCGCGAAGACAAAAACAATAGATGAGGGGGGAAGGAAAGTTGGACGATGACTGAGGGAGTAGCCCGGGCCAAGAGGGGGCCTGTCAGACTGGCACACCTCTCCCATCCCTCTCTCTTTAATCACCTCTATGAGACGCTTTACATCACTTCAGCATGCAAAGAAATAACTTCTCTCTATACTAACTTTTAACACTTTAGAAGGGTTAGGGTTACATTTTAGCAGAGTGTCTGAGAAAAAGACTCACATTACTCTGACCTGAGTAGACAATTTTGGAGCGCACACAGACAAAGAAGGCTAGACAGACACATTAAAAAGTCCACAAACCCCCCCACACCAGATTAGTGATGACAGAGCCCACCATGAGGGTAGATGTGAGGTATCCAACTTTCTTCCCCCACAACGGACTGTAGCTTTTTAAACAGGATTGGACCTACCACAGGACGGAGAGAGAGAGAGAGAGAGAGAGAGAGAGAGAGAGAGAGAGAGAGAGACAAAACTTTCTTTAGCCCAGCGGTTATATTTCCCTGGAGCGTACCCCAGCCTTACGACTCCATTAACTGCTCTAGTGCAGATTTTAGCCCGCTTCGGCCCAGATTTGTTCTGAAATAAATCAGAAATGGAGGAAAGGAAAGAAAAGTCCAAAATGTGTGTCCCTGAGCCCCACTGGTATAATTCCTTCCACTGGCCACAGGGAGGGAACCAAATATTAGTACGACTACATCTCCCACTCCCCACAGCCCAAGCAGGGCCACCCCAAGACACAGGACTGGCCGACTGACCTTCTCCATTTAAGACCTTAACTTCCTCCTCTTTACCGGCCCCCTGTATTTAGCAACAGCAGCCTGTGTGTTTGGTGTGTGTGTGTGTGTGTGTGTGTGTGTGCGTGTGTGTGTGTGTGTGTAGGGGTCTCCAGTGATTCCCTGAACCCCACAGCCAGTCTCATTTCAGCACTTTTCTAAACATCACCTCTCAAAGCTCATTCCCGAATAAAAGACAACATGGAAAGAAAAACAGGACAGCAGCAGAGAAAGGAGGAAATGTTATTTAAAAGGTACCAGACCGCAGCATTTTCCACTGATATTATATACTCCCTGCCCAATCCAAAATATATACGGGCCGCAGGCCAAGAATGTAAAAATAAAACACATAGACTCAACATCTGGAGCAAACTGAACAAAACCCTCATTTAATCTGCCCTGAATACTGCATTCTACCATTCTACCTCTGGCCTGTCTCACTCACTGACACACACACTCACTCATACTCAAACTCATGCACATACACATTCTCTGTCACACATACACACCTACTGCATGTGGCCATGGCCTGTGTATGACTGCAAATAAACGCATGCAGTGTGAAGTGAACACTCAACCCACGTAGCTTCTAACAGTGGATCACCACCCAGTACAGTTTTGTGTCTTGACAAAACACCCTCTTCAATCATAATTATCCTCATTATTCAGAGCAGAAAACTTGTGGTTTTTAGGGGAGACAGAGAGAGAGAAGGAGAGGGAGATGAGGGAGGGAGGAAAGAAGGGAGAAAGTAACAAAAAGAGGGGAGATAGAAAGAGTGAGTGTGTGTTAGAGAGAGTGCATAAGTGCATGTGTGTGGAGTGGATGGGTCAACATCCCCTCTGGAGTCTCGACTGCAGGCCGGCCTGGCAGCAGCCGGCTGAGCTGAAGGGCAGGCTAAGAGCTGCGTAAGTTGTGGGTTTGATCCCTGCCCAGGCCAGGTGGAGGATGCCAGGCACAGCAAACCACTGGCTCCTGCCCCTCTTCCAAGCTCGCGGATCACTCTTATAAAAAGACCTTAGACGTGTGCAAGTGAGTGTGTGAGGCTATCCACTCAATACTTTGGGTCTAATTTTCAATCTGAAAATTCATTTCAAAAAGGATTTGTTCGGAAATTTGTGATGGGAAATAAAAGAAGAAAAGCAGGAAGAAAATAAAAAAAAAAGTCATTGTGACTTTAAACATGAAGCATTGCCCAAGCATGACATTTCCAATTTCTAATATTCCACAGTTTTGGATTATTTCAGGAAAGGTGATAAAGACACTGCTTATGCTGCTGATGAATATTAATAGTACTTTGATTGACCAACCCAGTATCTGAGTTGTTATTTTTCCTTTTGAGACAGCTTTTGAGAAAAATACACAAAGCATGTCAATCCCTATAGGTGTATCCATTAAGAGAAAATGCCACATTATGGTTGTTAAAATGGTCTGCAGAGCTTCCCATTAAGCTAAAACATGTTATATAAGTAAGTAAGAAAAAGAAAAATAGACAGAGAGAGACAGAAAGAGACCGAGAAATACTCAGACTAGATAGATAGATAGATAGATAGATAGATAGATAGATAGATAGACAGATAGATTTCACCTGACTTGCTGTTAAAATGGTATGTCTCTTATACAAAAAAAATCTCTTTGGAAGTTACAACGATGTCATGTTTGAATTACCATATAATAAAATAATGAATTTAGAGGACAATGATTTCAAGTAATAAGACCTCTTGGTAGACTGTAAGTTCAACATCATCCCTTGTGTGTTAACTCCCTACCTGTTGTTGATTACATCAGCAGCCTTGTGATCACTGTGTGTTTGCCCTCAGAGTGGGAGGATGGGGATTAATTTCCTGGCCGACTCATATCTGACTCTAAACTATGTGGCACCCATCATCAAAAGAGACTTAGGAGTTAGCAGTAAAGCCAAAACAAGATATCTACCATCTGAAAAGAACTTAAAACTTACTTTTACAAAATGATTGCTGACAAACAAATAAAGTACATTATTGGCTATGAGGCTAAATTACTTGGCTAAATTATTTGCATACAAAATAGCCATGTTTTGAGCATAGAGTAATTTACTGATTTGTTTTTTTTTTTAATTGTGTTTTTATTTGGGATTTGAAAGCAGATATACATGAGAAAGATAAATACATAAACATCAACTTTTTTAACTGATTTGCGAATTCAAGATAGCAAAAAAATAATAAATTATTGATATAGTGTTTTTGGAATGACCCTTCGACTGTAAACCACACGGCTGCATGCTGTAGAAAAAGCTTTGATTACTGACCTGGAGGTACATTATGGTTTGGTCCCTAATCCTTTCTTTACCTTAAATACAGGATTCATTTTCCCCTTCTGCCCGTATCCAGGAGAGGATCCAGTGTGAGGCAACAGGATGAGCTGTAAGGATGACAGTGATCCAACCATTCATGTCATACTGTACAAATGCACACACAGAGACATTCAGATTAAACCTAGAGACATAAAGAGAGAGAGAGAGAGAGTGTGTCCTGAGAGTCTGCTCCTGTTGTCTTTATTATTGTAGCCTACTCACACATATAGAGCTGTCAAGCTCGGCCAGGTTTACAAGCACAAAGAGGAGTGAGTGTGTGTGTGTGTGTGTGTGTGTGTGTGTGTGTGTGTGTGTGTGTGTGTGTGTGCGTGTGTGTGTGTACCTGTGTGTATTTGTCTCTGTGTGCATCTGATAACCTATAACCTGCTAACTCAATCCAGCTCTGCAGTGACAGGAGAACACAGAAGCGCATCAAACCCAAACCTCACTGACAGCTGTTTACATGCACCGCAGGCCTTCTATCAGAGACAAACACACACACACACACACACACACACACACACATACACACTCAAGATTAGAGTGTGAATATCAATATAACTGGCGGGCCATGCTGTGAAGAACTTGTCATGCAGAATGAAATCTGACATCTTACTTCCATGAGTTATATTGAACCACAGCATTTACGTCACTGTAGGGAACATTTTCTACACTTTATGCTTTTGTTTTTTGACTGTTTTTAAGCTTGCCACCAGGTTGTGTGGTTTGGAGTCACTTTTTCAGGTGTTTGAAACACGCATGTTTAAACTGCCTCTTTTGCAGCTACCTGCACCTGTGTAAACTTCACTCTAAGTCCCAGTTGAATTAGAAGTAACTGTTTCTTCATGGCAAGTATTCCGTTTTTTTCATTTTTTCCATCTCAGTTGTTTTTGTGTGATTTAAATTGGTCGTGTTTTCAGAGCCAGCAGAGTTATACCAAATTCACCAATTTCTTGAGAAGGTTACGTAAATGAATTGATTCAAGAGCATTAATTTGTTTGATAGGCTTTTTGTTGGGTTTTTTTTTGTTTTTTTTAGGTCAAAGGTTTTGTATAGTGCATATTGTTTATTGGATTTTGCATTTTTTTCATAATTATTTTCATAATTATGTTTACACCACTGTAAGTGAACCTATTGCTTTGTTTGAGACTGAACACATAGCTAGCCAATTAGCAGACCTGACAGAGTTATTTAGCCCGCCAGTCACAGGCTGAGCACTGAGCACTAACTCAGGGAGAAGCTGTCCAATGGTCTAGACAACCATACTGAAATATGGAATAAAGGAATGAATTCACCACAGCCAGAGTTTTGATAATAAAGTTAGGGAGGCCAATGTAGCATAAAGTTTGTTAGAAAACAGTGCTAGCAGTTTGCATAAGCTAGCTAAACTAACCACACACACCCAAGGAAAACATAAAAGCGCTAACACTCCAGATGTCTGCTATAAATCACTTGAATTTTAAAAAGTCAACAATAACGTGAATGAACATAGAATGTGTAGTTTAAAGATGACTAGACGGTCGTCACTTACAGGATAAGCTCAGCACAATGTCTGTGGTCCTGCCAGCAGTGAGATGGGAACTGATGACAGGTTCTCCTTATCACCTTACTGTCCCGTCACAGGCTCAATATTTCACTGACACGTGACACTTTTACTCAGCAGCATTGTATGAACTGCCTACAGTCTTCTACAGCTGGATACTGCATTTACAAAAGTTAACCAATTGTATGAACTTAAATATTTTCCAATCCATTGGAAAAGAACAAATGCTCAGCGATACCTTTTGAAAGTTGTCTAAAACCTTTCCTTTAGAAGCAATTATGAGACATAATTTCAGCTTGCTGGAGAAATCTTTTAATCATTTATGATAGGTGACAAGGGTTGGCTTGCATGCAGAGGACAAATATCATGTTTGTATCCAATTCATGTAATTTCAACATAACCAGGACATGTTATTGGGTGATCATGAGGAGAGAATGACATGTACATATAAGCTACAGTATATGCTATCTGCTACAGTGTACAGATACTGTTCGCTTTTGGCAATCTATTTTTTTTTTTTTAAGTTTTACCTCTATTTACTGTAATAAATTTTTACTTTGAAAGACTCCATCGAATTAAGTTTTCCTTTTGCTTGAACTAAAACTGTCATACCTTTGTTTTGCTTTAACCATAACAACTAAACAAACAGTGTCTATAACAGCGTTGGTGCAGCTAATGAAAAACAATATTGCATTATTCACCCATTCACTTGGCAAGCCTGAACTAGTTTTCACTTGTTTTAAATGAGATTCCCCACCTTTCTGCTCCACACCTTTTATCTCACCTCTTTTCCTACCCCTAGCCCCCACTGCTTCTCCTCCTCTTCTTCCTCCATATTTCTTTGTAGCTAAATCTTCTCCTTCTTCACCATCTCTGCCCCCCTCCCCCCTCCCTCCCCCCTCCTTGGCTTCAGTTAATTCATCAGCAGCATCATGATTGAATATTAATAATTCACATCAGCTCTCCCTGATGACTCATTACAACCCTTCAAATGGAGAGAGAGGGAGAAGAAGGGAGACAGGCATACACAGAT
>NW_027279270.1:60000-102500 GCF_046629955.1 Centroberyx affinis | reverse complement strand
TCTGTACTCACAATTTTAAGGCTAATTTCAGTTAGCGAGGGCGATGTGAATCAGGGTCTGATCCAACAAGCCTGTGTCTGAGCCTGAGATGACATTTCAACCAATGAGGACTGGCTATGAAACACACAGCATCAGTCAGACAGACAGAGTGATAGATGGAGAGAGAGAAGGAGAGGCCTGAGAGAAGAGAAGGAGAAAAGACTTCTGAAGCAAGTATTTGCAAGATGACTCCTTGTTTTATTCAATAATGTAGCTACTGTCTGTTTTTCATGAGATGGTCATTAAATCACTTTATTCAGTGAACTATCCCTTTAACTTTGACCAGTCAGATGTTTTCTAATGGCTCCAGAACGAAGTCACAATCTCTCACCTTCCATTCGTTCTCCACGCAACTTGACCTGTTTATCTGAAGCGGGCATCGTGGGAGAGCGTCCTGGTTCGGTTCTCAGTCTCGCCTCTGTGTAGAGACGCAATCTAACGCCGTTCCCACCTAGAGAGGAGACCAGAGGAGATTGGCTGATTGCTTCTCATGCAGTCTCTAGCTGGGGTTTGTCCGTGTGATAAAGTTGGGAGCTGGGAGCTATCAGTGATGGCAGACCAGCTAATGCAGCTCAGCCTGATCCAGGCTAATCATTTACAGCAGCGGTCTAACCGGGGCACACGGCTTTCTGAGACTATTAGCCCACTAGCATCATAAGCCTGATTATAAGCCTTCTCAGTTTCTCTGCCGTCCTGTCTGCCTGCCTGGCTGTTTGCTTGTCTGTCTATCTGTGTATGAGGGGCATCAGGGAAGAGGGTTTTTTGGGCAAGTGTGAGAAAATTGGAGTGTTGAGTGTAAGAAAGACGAGAGGAGGATTGGGACAGAGAGAGGTAAAGTAGGCATACGAGAGGTGGATTGGGGGTGAGAGTGAAAGAGTTCGTTGGGGCGGGGTGAGGTTGAAAAGTGCCAGGGGAAGGATGGGGAGGGGGGGCAGGTGTAAGATATGAACTTGTCGGAGTGCCAGAAGGAAAAAAACACAGGCATCAGTGATTACCTAAAGAGCTATAGACTCAGGAGACAGCCGGTCTTTATGATAGAATCAATAACCATTCATGGTCGGCTGCTCTGGTACCAGCAGCCCTTCCTCTAACACACACAGATCAATACAGGTGATTATCGGAGTTAACCCTTCACTCTCTGGCTCTGATCTCTAGTCTCCAGACAGCAAGACATTTAGTATCCTCTGGTGATTAAAACACACATCCAGAAATTAATGCTGTTCACACAGCCAGCCAACAGGTATTGATACAGCCAGCTAAAAGATTTCGGTTGGACACTGTACACATAGAAAGTAGAATGATTGAAGTCCCAAGTCCCACAATTACCCTCACCAGGATTGATTTTGGATCAGCTCTACTGCACTTTTATATTCTTCAAAGGCGCTGACTGTTAGGAATCCAACATGCTGTCATTGTCAGGGCAGAAACTGATAGAAGAATTCAGTTATTCCTCGTCATTTTGGTGCTCCTCTACACCACGCTTTGTGTGGTAATGTGTGTTTTGTATGATGATGCCCTTGTTGCCCTAGGTTGACTCTATGTCTAAGGTCGATCCCTCTCTTTCTCATTAGTTCTGACCCTCTTTGACCTCCTCTCATCTCCGGTGACATGCGGGTCAGACCAAACACGCTAATTATGGGGGATTGGAGGTGGGGAGTGTGAATGTTTATAAGCCAAAAAGAGGCAAACAATAATTAAAGCCGGAGTAAACAGTCGGCTAAGATACTGTCTCATAATTATATCCACTGCTTTTCTCACCCAGAATTTGCCGTGCTGCTGGATGCTGGCACACGAACAGAGGTCCGATATTAGAAACTCTGGATACTTTTGCTTCCTGACAGCAGGTGGGCAAGGACAAGGGTGTGAAACTTTCATTGCTTGGGTTCACATGCAAACACACACACCAGAACATCAAACACACATGCTCACGTGCACATTCATAACACTCATGAACACATATACACATATGCATGCACAAGCCACTGCAGTGCACTGCCAAAACTCTAATTCCCCTCCTAGACTGTTTGCCCCGTGTCTGCCTTATGGACATTTATATGTCTACATGGCCAGACAGCCACTACACACACACACACACACACACACACACACACACACACACACACAGTTCAGCAGCGCACATCAGAAAACATCTGATTCTCTTTATCACCGCTGCCTCTATTTCACACTGATCCAAAATAGACACACTCGCTGGAACACACAGACACACACACAATCTACCTCAGATCCAAAAAACCTCCAGAACAAACAGAAAACAATTCCAGGCATTTCTCTCTCTCTTTAGAAGAGCACAGCGCCTGGCCAGAAACACTGGGTGGGATGGGTTACATGGCAGGCTAGAGTGAAAGCAATAGCAGAAGGCCTAATCTAATATTAGAGCCACACCACACACACACATTTACACATGCGGGTGCACAAATATGGACGTTCCTGCCTATGCTGTTAGCTTCCGAAAGCCCTAATGGCGTACTATTGAGTGGCATGCAGAGGGAGAGAAATATGGAAAGAAATTAATCGAGAATGACAGCAGTGTTTTGCAATTCAAAGTCACTCAAAAAACAATGTATATTCTGGAACAGTATGGTGCCACTAAACAAAGGCGTATGGTTGCCGGCGGAAAGAGAAAAAGAAGTGGAAAGGGAGAGGAAGACAGAGAGGGGCTAAGATAACGAACCATTAAACCTGGCACTGTCCAAAATCCTGAGGAGAGAGAGATAGAGCATCTTTAAACACTGTCATTTGACTTTGAACAAAGTGACTTTTGAAGTGAAAGAAGCCGTTTCCCCCTTTTTCTTTTTTTCCTTTTTTCCCTTCCCTCCACATTTTAATGCTCCCTGCTCTATCATGTAAATCCCCATTCAAATTAGTTGGGCATTAGAGCCCTCAGCAGTAATGTCAGAGAGACTGAATGAGATGGGGGACTTAAGCACCTAACGAACAATGAAATTCCCAAGCCTTGGGACAGGACAATTAAGAAGCAGGCTTAGCCAATGATGAAAATTTATTGCTATCTAATACATATTTCTATTTTCTGAACACTAACCAATTTGAATGTGATTAAGGGGGGTGGGGCGCTTCATTAAAGAGACGCTGGCTCTCAGAGGTCGCTGTGAGAGGAGCCTTTTGATGTTAAATTACAAATACGGAGGAGAAAGGCACCGCCATTGTCTTTTTGGGGTCCAAGTATTGTTTTCTGTGGTTCCCCTTAAACGGGTTAGTTAACCCCTCACTGGCCAGGAGTGATGCTAATATGAGGGGCCTGGGGGAGCAAGGGGAGGGAGGCAGGGGGGAGGGGGAGGGGGGCAGGGATGGAGAGGGCTTTTTAGTGGGATAATAGACAAAATAAATGCCTTAGCGTTTATTCCTTTCATCAGAATGAAAGCATCCATCCGTTCATTGTTTCCTCCTTTTTCCTTGTGCGTCAGTCTGTCTGTTGGCCGTGCTCTCAGCGGGTGTCTGTGGCTCTGTTAGGGGCAGTCGCACAGGGAGCTGTAGTGTAGGGAAAAGCACAGCTAAACTAACTAGCCCATTAGAAATAAAGGCAGTGCGCGAATGGATTCACATTTCTACTGTCGACAAATTAGACGTGTTATTTAAACTTGCCAAGATGTGTTTATTTCACAACATCTGACAACCGTTCTGGATCATCATGTGAATTTTACATGACACCTACCAGTCCCCATGGTATGTGAAGTTGATGGACTTTAAGTCTGTTCTGTATGTTGGTGCAGCACTTTTGCCACCTGTCTATTAAAACAATTAGTAGAACTTTTCTCTCTGGTAGAAAAATGGGGAAGGCCTGGTGCACAGTGCACACAGTATGTTTTACTTCCAAACTGGTGACATTGGTGTACTGGTGGTCCTATGGGCCTACCGGAGTAAGTAGAGCACCCCAGGACAGTAGAAACCTCCAAGCTGAGAGCGAAGGCATCAACGTCATGTTGTTTTCAGCCAGATATGAAGCTCTGGGAATGGCACGCAAGAATTCTCAGAAGCAGGAACAACGCTTCCTTTGTTATTTAACTGTCCTGCTTGGAGAGAAGGACCATAATTCGGGTCGGAGAGGAGAGCAGCACAATGTGCATATATCTTCTCCCCTGCAACACGCACCAGGGCCAGATTAATTTGCGTTAATAGATGCGTTCTCAGGCCTAGTTTGGAGGGGATAAAGGACATTTTCATTAACTTTCTTTATATTTAATGTTCAATTAGTTGCGGGTATAACCGGACCATAATCAGATGGAAATATGGGCAGGAATTAATGCCCCGGCAGGAAGAAAGAAAGACCAAGGGATTGGTATGCACCCAACGCAAGCTGTGTGTGTGTGTGTGTGTGTGTGTGTGTGTGTGTGTGTGTGTGTGTGTATGCGCATGCATGTGGATGTGTGTCTCTGTGTGTGTGTATGCTTGTCTTCATGAGAGTGTAAAACCCAATGCTCAGCATGCATAGTATTACAGTACAAAGGTATTAAATCTCATAAATATGTTTATAGAGATTAGTTGAGATATTTACATGAATACACAAATATGTGCTGTTTAGTCAGCAGCGACGCCGGCGGGGGAGAGAGAGAGTGGAGGAGGTTTACAACAGCATAAAGAGAGAATGAATGACACGGAAAATAGAAAAATCAAACGCTTTATTGTGTGGGTGAGGCACGCTTTTATCATCCTGATAGGCAGTGTTTAGTGTCGTGTGTGTGTACGTGCGTGTGTGTGACCGTGTGTATGCGTGTGTCTGTGACTGATGCGGCGTGTTGTGTTGCATGTCACGCTGAATGATAGGATTACTCATTTTCCCCTCAGCAGAACACAAATCACTCTTTTATCCGCCATCATTGAATCTTTCCAGGGTTAAGTGTTTATGTTCAGTGCTTCTCCCCGCCCTGTGTGTGTGTATTTGTGTGTGTGTGTGTGTGTGTGTGTGTGTTTTGTTTGTGCATTTTGTTTGTGTGTGTTCAACGGAATAATCAGAACTTCAACAGCGCGTGAAAGGATAGAAATGAAATCACAGTACACAGACAAACATTTATAGGGACATGACATTTCATCTCTCTTGACTATAGAAAGCTGTGTGTGGGTGTATGCATTCCTCCCTCTCTCTGTCTCTCTCTCTCTCTCTCTTTCTCTCTCACACACACACAGACACACACACACACACACTGAGCAGAGTTTAGAGACTGAGATGTTGAAACACAGAAAGGAGTTGGAGAAGAACTGAAGAGAAAAGGACAAGAAATGTGAATTTCACTAACCAACGGAAAAGAAAAACACTGAAAAAGAAGCATGGTGTGTGCGTGGGTGGGGATGTGACTGTGTGTGTATGAGTTTGTGTGTGTGCGCGCGCGCGTGTGTGTGTGTGTGTGTGTGTGTGTGTGGGGGGGGGGGGGTTAGATATGAGGTCACTGTCTGGGGATTCATGGCCTGGAGTCCTGCGTGGAGTAGAGCACACTGTGATGACGATGACGACAGTTTATTCTTCGCATGAGAAGATCATGGAGAGGATTTGAGTCTTTGCCGGCAAGCCAGCTGGTGGCTAAACAGGCCAAACCTTCACATGCAGATTTTATTCCATTTTGTGCTCACTAACCCTCTAATTCCTGTCTAGAGGTGGTTTAAGTGGTGGTTATGGCAGGGGCATCAACTTCTCAATACCTCCTCTTGTCCTCTGCTGCCCCTTGTCTTATGGTCTCAGTCTCTGCTCTGCTGCTTTCTTGATTGGTCTCTCTCACACACACATACATGAGCACCTAGTTCTATGCAGACGACTAACCTTCGTGGATATCCAAATGAGAACAGATGAAGAGCATACAACTATATTCAAAGGTTGTAACTGTAACTTGGTCCACATAATGTACAGAGGATAATGGTTGTGGGGCTTCAAACACAGCAAGAGATGATGTAAAGAAATAAAATAGTCTGTGGTCGCTGGGGTCACAGGAACAACCAGGGATCAACTCTCAAGGTTGTTCTTGATCCTCTTTCTATTAGATCTGAGATGTGTAAATGTTCATTTTATAATGAATAATAACAGCTCGGATGAGAATCATTGGAGGGCTTTGTCTGCAATGCTCTCAGAATTTCATATCTAAAATTTCACTGTTCAAAGACATCAATCACATTCCATTAATTTATTTTCTAAACCCATTCAATAAGCGGAATACTTTCTAGTTAGACAAGGACAGCTGTGGGATGATTTATCTTAGAGAAAGAGACGAAGGGAGAGAGAGAGAGAGTGAGACAGTGATAGAGTCACAAAATGCTAACTGTGTGTGTGCAATGTGCTCCAGTTTTGAATTAATTGAATCATCATCCTAAAATAAAGGTTTTTCCAGAGACACTGTATGTGCATGGTTATGTTCCTCAGTTCATTAGTCCTTGAATTCATTAGTATGCCACAACAAACTAGTTATAGTTACAAAGAATCTTTAGTCATAGTCAATGAAATCTTCGGTCATAGTCAATGAACAGTAGATTTACAAATCCAGTGTCCCCACTGCTTGTGTTGGCTCCAATATTTGTGCACTCCATCCAAGTGAATTTCTTTCCCACTTTCAGACAATTTCATGCTCCAATTCCAAAGCCTACTGGTTGAAAGATAACAGGGAAACATGGAGGAAATTCTGATCATTTGGCTAAGATCCCCTCTGAGTTCATTAGCCGCCCGCATTAATTAAAAACAAACAGGATAAATTGACCACAAATGGAATTTTGGGTGAAATCTCGTCTGCAATCCAATAATGGCGAGAGAAAATATCATTTCAATTACAGTGTAAGCTGTCTAAAGCTGGGGTCAGATCTGCCCCTCTCTGCTGAACTTCGGGGCTTCCCTGGCTCTGTCTTGGTGAGAGCATCCAGGGACTTGAACACAGGCGATTACTGAGGTAATTTGGCTGAAAGCCCACTTGAGTTGGCCCAGGCCCTCGATACTATCAGCCTCACAATTAACCAACAAAAACAGATAACCTCCAAATCTCTGCAAGCCGTTGCAGTTATAATAGCTTGCCGGTCCTGCCCAACACACACACACACACACGCACACACACACACACAGACAGACAAACTGTATATACACACACACATACACACACACACACACAGATATACATATACTGTACAGATACACACACTCATGAAGTCACACACACACACACACACACACACACACATCGACACGCTCACAAACGCTCATGCAACCCAAATACACTGCAGGGATTTCTGTCCAATTAACATGCATGCAAAGCAATTTAGAACCCAACAAGATGTTTTTGTCTGACTGCTCCGGGGTAATTTAGCTCTTCTGTTTCCACACAAGCCTGCCGTGGAGGGAGTGGAGGAAGGAGTGAAGAGGGGTTAGAAAAGTGGAATGGATTTCTTGATTAAAACTGGCCTTTTTCCCCCCTCTCTCTGCGTACAGAGGCGCAAGGCTGTGGCTACACACACACTGCAAACATGCAGCGAATCCATATGCCCTAATACAGAGGCAGCATCATTGTTAATTTCCTTTGTTAGCTGTCTGCTCCCCTGGCCGATTTAATTTGTGGTGGTGTTTTAGTGAGCGGTGGGGAGGAATTGAATTAACAGACATTCGTTCGCTCATGCATTCCTCTGTCTCTGTCCACGATGTGTGTGTCAGTTTTACATACTGCTCAATAATTGGACTTAGATTACTGTTGATGCGAATGCATGATCACACTGATGCCTCTCTCTGCCATAGACCTCCGGAGATGGTTAGCTGTCTGACATAGCTGTTTTTGTAACGGCTCGCATCTTTGGCATTCGTAACTGTATTATTTCTGAGGAACATTCAATGACAGAGGAGCTCAGTAAATGCACTAGAAATGTTTATGAAAACAAGAAGTGCTTTTGTTTGATGTCCTTATCTTTTATTTGGCATTGTCACTCACTCAACCCCCCTCCCCTCATCTGTCTCTGTATCTCTCTCTATCTCTCTCTCTCTCACACACACACGCACCACGCATTCACCTTCCAACCCACATACATACACACATTTGTCACACATACAGCAGCAAACAGAGTTGTGGGATGCTGTCTAACTCATCATTTTCGCTGTGAGGAAACTGCAGTGGCAACAAAAGGGTTGTAATCAGATGGATGGAAGTGACAGGCGAGATGTGAGGATGCAGAGGGAGGAGACACAGAGGCTGAGATAGAAAACATATAAGACAAACGGCGTGAAAAAGAACAACAGAGCACATATCTCGGCCTCCCACCTTCCTTGCTTCCCCCCTCCTCTCTTTCTTCACGTAATTAAACCTATAGTCACTTTCAATTAGCTAGCCTTTCTCCCCCTGCACGCCTTTATGCAAAAATTAATTAGTCAATTAGCCAATTAACATGTGAGCAGGTCTTTGTGTTAACGAGGCTTTTACAAGCTGTGGCAACCCTGCAGTAATGGCACACAGGCTATAGACGCCATGGGACTAGTTTACACCACACAGATCGTACGCACCCGCACTGCTGGCACACACTCCTGAAGTGCACACTTTCATTTACCCCACAAACCCTAAACTTATACTGTAGCTTCACACAGCAGATGTACTTGTTTGCTTATTTTGCCCCAGTCCGCTGATTAGATGTCTGTCATTAGTTGAATCAAGCATGGTGGGACTGGACTGGAGCAAAGCCAGCAGTCCCAGTAGACTCCTAATGTTGCTGGATTGAGGCCCACCGCTGTACGCTGCAGTTCTGCTCCTGCTAAAGCGCTGGCCCTTCCTCTATTAGGCCCTGGCCACAAATCACAGCCGTTTATTTTTACTGTGCATTGTACACAGAGACACATCTCTCTCCAGAGTCACATAATATGCATGCCCTTTCTGTCTCACTCTCATACACAAATACACAGAGACACAAACGCGCGCGCAGTCCGGTTGTATCAGAGCGGTCTGTTCTGTGTCTGTGTATAAATACGGCCGAGAGACAGCAGTAATGGCTCCTGCTTCAAATAAACAGAGAGCAGAGAAGCCTCCCATCCCTGCTTCCCTCTGACCTAAATCACGGCTGGACGGACACCCCACTTCCTCACACTGCACGTTCTCAAGGAGGCCGGCGCTCCGCTACCAGCTCTCTGTGTGTGTACGTGTGCGTAAGCGAGAGGGCGAGCGAGACAAAGAGAGGCGAGGAAAGAGAGGCAGAGAGAGAGAGAGATTTGATATATTCCACATGTTGCTTGCAACCCAGACACAACAACTCCTCGACACAAGGAGGAGTGTGAGAAAGAAGAGAGGAGGCAGAGAGCAGTTTCTGCCGGTGAGGAGGGAGCTATTGTGGGTATGAGCTGGTGGGGGTGGGGTAGTAATAACACCGATGCTTTTAGGGAGTAAGGGGAGAAAGAAAGGGGAGAAGTGGGAGTAGCTGAAGGTGTTAGGGTGCTGAGGTGGAGCTTTGGGTGATCTTCGGGTTGAGGAGGAGGAGGAGGAGGAGGAGGAGGAGGAGGAGGAGGAGGAGGAGGATAGGTCACAGAAGGTTCACGTAAAAGCACCATCTGATCGGGAAAACAAAATCCAAAAAAGAACCTGTCATTTTAGGCTCAACTCACACAAATATACACCTACACACACACACACACACACACACACACACACACACACACACACACGCATACGCATACACACACACTGCTGGTAGCAGAGATCTCTCTGTCAGTAAAGAGAGCCGGCCTCCTTGAGAACGTTTATTTTCACGTTCCGTCAATCTAAACAATCCCTTAAAAGGGAGCGCAGATGTTTATAGGCCTTCACAGAACAAATGTTGCCTTTCTGACCTGCAGACACACACACACTTACTCACACACACCCACACACACCCACACACACAGACACACATGCATGCATATGCACACACACAAGCATGTAAATACACACACTCTTCCCAAAGGAAGAAATAGAGGCAAGTGCTTGCAATGAGGAAATACAGTATAGCAGAAAAGCAGAGGGGGGGAGACTAAAGTCAGCAGGCAACCACAACTTAGTCTAATTCACATAATTAACTCTCTGCTTTTCCACAGGTCCTCTGTAGGGACGAACAATATTACTGTACCGACCATACAGGTGATGATTTTTCCTTATGGGACCACAAAGAATTGAATTGAATTGATTACCACATGTCTAATGGCAACAAGATCAGATAAAAGAGAGCATACAGCAGCGCTTTCCACTGAGGAAAAGGAGGACGGGGAGTTGAAGACTGTGTGTGTCTGTGTGTGTGTGTGTGTGTATGTGTGTTTGCCTGTGTTTTTAAAGGCTTGTTAAAAAGGCTGCCCTCTCTGCCTGAGCTCTAAAGCCACTCAGACAAGCAGTGTTTTAGTGTAAACTCAAACACTGGTTTTCCCCTTACATGGCCATGCACTGCCAAACTGTGTTTGTGTGTGTGTGTTGAGGATGGGTGATTACGGTCATTATTAACTTGCTCAGTGTTTGTGTGTGTATGTGTGTGTGTGTGTGTGTGTGTGTGTGTGTGTGTGTGTGTGTGTGTGTGTGTATGTGTGTGTGTGTGTGCGTGTGTGTGTGTGTGTGTGTGCTAGATGGAGCTCATGTTCGAGAACAATGTTGTTTATATAGTGCCAGGTATTTTATGTCACTGACACGGTACCACTCTACAGAGCAGGTTTTTCATCACACATGCACACATGCACATGCACACACACACACACACACACACACGCACACACGCACACACGCACGCACACACACACACACACACCGCTGCATAAGCTCTCTGTGATTAAAGTTTACTCATACCCAAAATATCCATTTAGCAGAGGAAGCAGAGTAAACGGTGTAAGTGCAACAACTTCCAAACTGTGGAGAAGCTTTAGCTGTCTACTTTGCGGGACAATATCTCCTGGCTCTCACACACTATGCGCCAGTGGTCAAATAATTTTCAAATTGGTGATTTTAAAAAACTTTACTCGGGATTCTTTTTGATTGCTCTGACACTTTCCCTTAGTTCATTAGGCCTATCTGTGTCCATATATGGCAAATAAATGAAGTTTGAGTGTTTTTATAGCCTTAAGACAGTACAGTCTCCTATCAGAGGATAATGTGTCTTTATGATAGTGACTATTATAACTTTGGGCAGTCAGGCAGGGACACTGGGGAGAGTGAGGGGTGGGGATGGGTGGGGAGGGGGGGTCCCCTATGTCTTGGTAATGAAGCTCAATCCATCTCTCTTCCTTCGCACACGCACACACACACACACACATACACACACACGCACACACACACACACACACACACGCACACACTCAAATCGGCCAACACTAAAGGCTCTCAGGGCACTGAGCACTGCGATTACGACCGGCTGGCCATGAAAAATTAACAGGTTTATCTCTCTCTCTCTCTCTCTCTCTCTCTCTCTCTCTCTCTCTCTCTCTTTCTCTGTCCCTTTCTCCTCATGGTAGTTACTCTCCCCAACCACCACCCCCCACACCCTCCCACACACCCCCACATTCTGTCCATCTCTGCTCGTCTCTACCTCCAGCCCAACAATACTTTTCCAATTTTCCTTCGGTCTCTCCCGCTGAGCCCAGGGGAGGACTGGGGCAGAATGGAGCTGTGATTAAGTTGATACATTCTAGATAATAAGAGCAGAATGGCTATCATTCTCTCCTCTCTCTGTACGCAAGGACAGTTCAGCCCCCCCTCCCACCCTCTCCTTCCCTCTGCTCTGGGCAGTTTGGACACTGATAGACGAACCGCATGTAAGGACAATGGATGGGAGAGGATGAGAGTGAGTCGTCTAGCTAGATATGTACAAACGGTTCCCTTCTCCTCTCTTTGTTTGATATCACGCATTACAGCAGCAGCACCGCTCCACTTGGCAGTGTCACACATGTTAGAGTCAGGAGAAGATACGCTCAAGTTCAGCTATCAGCTAGAGCTGCTGTCTGTCAGTCTGTCTCTTTTCTTTTACTCTCTCTTCCACTTTTAGTGTCTGTTTTGCTTTTCTTATTTAACAGTGTAAGACCCAGGTTGCTCTGTTTTATGTTATCTATCTGTGTGTGTGTGTGTGTGTGTGTGTGTGTGTGTGTGTGTGCGCACACGTGCGTGTGTGTGTGTGTGTGTGAGTGACTTTATGAACTTGGGGGTAATAAGTGACTTGACACTGTGGTGAATGTGTATTTTGTCTGTGAACCCAAACAGGCTTTTAAGGAAGATAAATAATAAATACAAACAGTAGTATGTAATATAATAATAATAAAAAATGAACTTTAGCATGGAGTTGCTAAAGTTCATTTAGCAGTCTTTCGAATAATACTTAGCCAAATAAGAAAAGCCTTGGTGTTTACCAGTGTTTTATCACCTGTGTGTTCAGGAGAGTGATTATCCAATTACAACAACCACACAGCAGACAAGCATTGGCAACTCATGAGTTTGACCCAAAATATCCATAACAGTGGATATAAAATAAAAAGATATTTCTAATCTTAACATCCGCATCTTAATGACAACAAGGGCAAGGCTGAGGCTCAACCTCTGAAAAAGTCTACAAAAACAATCCCCTAAATGCTGAGATGCTGTTAATGGCACAAGAATTGGCTTTGACGCTGCCCCGAAACACACACACACACACACACACACACACACACACACACACACAAACGCAAAAGGGTCCAGTAAAAACAGTCCAAGGGGAAACGGACAGTTGAGTGCTCTTCTGCCAACGGAACACTTTGTTCCTCCAGAACGTAAACATACTGATTTATCTCAACAGCTCTCTTCAAACACGGCCGACGCTCTTCCTCTCCTCCTCCTCTCCTCTCTTCTGCAACCTCTCTTTCTCTCCAGCTCGCTGCCCTCCACCCCTCTGTCCTCTCTCACTCAGGGAACTTGTGATGTCTATGTTAACGCTCACAAACACCAGCGGCCCTGATCCCCTCCTTCTCTCACGTATTCTCTCTCTCATGTTTTCTCTCTCTACCTCACACCAGCACAGTTCCCATGCAAAAAGAGCTTGCTCTCTCCAAACCCTCAAACCCGTGACGGGTTCCTACAGTGTGGCTAAATACATGTCGCCCTCTCTTTGCTATTCTCATTCTCTCTCTCCTCTCTCTCAGGACAGATGTTTGATGGCTTCCGCTGATTCCAACATCACGGGCAGACTGACAGTTGACATTCTCTCTTCTTTAAAAACCTGTCCTGTTCCTTTATTTCCCTCGGTCTCCTCAGATTGCCAGACTATTGTCAGAGCCATAGCATTGGGGGGCTGGGAGGGGGGGCTGGGAGGGAGGGAGGGAGGGAGGGAGAGATAGCAGCTTTCATAGTCTTTTGCCTGTGTGATTTCAGGGGTTGGGGGTGAGAGGAAAGAAAGGAGCGCAGAAGTGAGAGAGGAAAGCGTATGACAGAAGGAGGAGAAAAAGGAGGTGTGGGAGAGGGGAAGAGCAAGGTGGCAGAGGGCCAGGTGGGTGATAGGTGTCACTCGCTTTCATTCATTTATTCATTCTTTCTTTGATTCATTCATTCATCCATTCATTCATTCATTCATGCCATTCACCATCCAAGTCTTCTTCCTGTGTGGGTGTGCTATTAGTTTGAACTAACAAACAGCAGCTGAAAATCAGTGTGATAATCAGAGATGATGATGAGGGGATGATGAGAGACAGAGAGAACGAGACTACAGTGACAGTAGGAGTGACAGAAATGCGTTAACCTCCAGCGAGATTTGTTCTCCCCCCCACCTACTGTGTGCTGCTGTGTACGTTGTTTACATCTCTCTATGACTGCCTCTGCTCTTTTTTTTCGTCTTCCAGCTCTCACATGGAAGGATTTCCACAACAAAAGATGAGGCTGTTGTAATTGAGTTTGTCCATGTGGAAAAACAATACAAGCCAGAAAAATACTTAATGCCTGGTATTTTGTATACATGTCAGATCGCATGAGTGTAAGGTTAAATTGGGGCCGTTTGTGCATTGTGTGTGAAGAAGAGAGAGAAGAGCTGAGAGTGGAGAGGGGGCAGCCAAGGAAAGAAGAGGCAGAGGTGAAGAGGCGTAATGCTTGAACCCTGTGTACGTGTGAATGGAAAGTGTTTCTTGCAGGTTATCTTCGGTAAGTGTTACAGAAGAACTCAATGTCACATGTATGCATGTGACAAGTGTTTTAGCACCGAACAGATGAAAGACTGCACCTGTTAATTTCTGAGAATTAAAAGTAATGAGCCACCGATTGATACAACACAATAGTGAATAAATCCATGCCCAGTTGATAAAAGCTTTTACGTTTGTTGGTGTCAAGTAGGTCTTTCCCAGGGAAAATCCTCTGGCGCACAGAAAGTGATGTGGTTTCCAGCAGAAGCAACAGTGGGTTGTTTGGAATAAATAGGACTTAGCATGAGCAGCAATCGCCACCGTGGCTGAAAAGACAAAGAAAAGAGTGCCACCTACAGAGACTTCATCAAGATAAAATCAAAGAAAAATAATGTCACAGTACCGCCCACACTGTTTGATTGACAAGTGATCTCTAGGAAGTGCAGTGCAGAAACACCACAGCAATGAGCGCTTTGCACCAAAATCAAAATAAACGTGATTGGATGTCTCTGAGGTTTGTCTACTACAAGTCTACTTTATCAAGCTGTTTTGTCCTTTCCTTGCTGATAGACTTTCACCCTAATGAGTGGAAATAGTGTGATACTCTGTTTGAGACAGATGGAAAACAGCAATATGATTTTTACCGAATAAAACCGAGCACTGGAGCCTGGAGGAGTGTGCGGAGACTGAAGCCAACGGCAGTGGAAAATCTCTCTCTTTTTCTGTCTCCTTTTCTCTGAAGAGGCGTCTCCCCTCTCAAGTCCCCCTTACCCCCGCTTTCCCTCTCTCTGCCACTCGTCCGTCTGTGTGATGTGTTTAAGCCAATCCCATAATAAAGGATGCACCCATACATATTCATGATAGGAATCTAGTAATTAGTAAACCCCCCATGCACACACACACACACACGTATACAGGCTTCATGCATATGTATGTCCTTGGCAAACAAAGGCAGTGGCAGCGTGGGGCATTCTCTATTAACACACGCAGCCACGTGTGATGGCACAGATAGCAGCCCTGCCACTCACACACACATGCACACGCGCAAACACAGCTATGTGCACGTACAGAGACATACACACTATCACTCACTCACACACACACACACACACACACACTGAGAGAGTTTGCAAGGTTGAGAGGGGAGGTGGGCTTCCCTCTCTCACCAATAGAGAACCTATAATTTCCTCCGGGCTGAAAAGCAGCCTTAAACACAGACTCAGATCAACGCTGACTCCCAAGTACTCACTCATTCATTGTCTGACACACACACACACACACACACACACATACACACACTGACAGCCCTGCATCACTATTGCATCACATTTAACAAAAAACAGTGAGGCATATTTAAGTACCCAAACCCTAGTGGGATGCTGCCTCCTCAACTCCCATCTCTCTGCAAACACACACACACACAAATGCACACACACATGCACAGACACACACACACACACACACACACACTCTCACTGAACAAAAACAGCTGAAACGCAAGTGAGAATTGAAACAATCAATATAAAATGATTGCATCATGCGAAGTGTGTCTTGCCTTAAATCTAAAAGGTTGGTGGGTTTAGCCTTTGTGTGACAAGGGTTTTATGCCATCTGACATTTTGAGCCTTCCAACAGAGACTTTTCAGCGCATTTTGGCTGCATTAGATGGTACAAAGAAGAGAAAAACAGGTTAAGTGCAAGTGTGAGAGAGAGGAGATGAATGAGTTGTATAGGACAAAAAGCTTGGAGAAAGGGAAGGCATGATGGGCTGAGAGAGAGAGGGGGAATAAGGTCAGGAGAATGGAAGGAGGGATACAGGAGAGAGTTAAAAAGTAAATGTGTTTGTTGATGCTTGTTTCAAGGCTTTGGACTAAACAAAATATGTTCTTTCTGAAGGTAACTGATTGTACCTGTGTACCTTATTCTGACTGGAGGAAACTCTCACTCACTCTGTGCGTGTGTGTGTGTGTGTGTGTGTGTGCTTGTGTATTTATGTGTCTAAAACCGCCTCAAAAAATCCCCACAAGATTGTTCAACATGACTATTCCAAATTTTGTGAAAAACAAAAAGTAGTGGAAATAGTCTAAAATAGCCTAAGTGATGGTGATGGGAGAGATTCAGGTCTTTCACAGAAGAATCATGAATAATATAACATAGGTTATAATAACCAAAATCGTTATTTATAAATACTGATATATATAGAGCACTTCTCAAAACAAAGAAAAAAGTGTGCAGTAAATAAAAATGGGAACAATAAATTAAGGAGAAAAAAGAACAAAAAATACTTTAGGGCAAATAGTAATTAAAACAAGAATAAAAACAAAATGCAGAACAAAGATCAAATAAAAGGTAGAAATGTTTGTTTTTGGAAGTGTTTTAAAGGAGGATGTGTTTTAAAGGAGCAAAGACAATGCCAATCCCATTCCATCATCCTACACTAAAGAAGATGGCAGCAGGGAGCGGAAAAAGAGGGAAAATAGGTCAGGAGGACTGCAGCGCTGCACACCGGAGACAAATGGATTATTTCTTCACTTTCCAAAGGAAAGAAAGGCAGGACGTTGATGAATGAATTAAATTAATTGAAGCATCTGGCATGGACCGTTTTTTTTTTATTTTAATTTTAAAATGTGACAAAATCTAATACTGCGTTGTCTCTGTAGGAGCACCAAGAGGTTTCAGATACAACCCTTTTTTAACTACTTGGAATCATGCATAATAGAGGTGGAACAAATAGCATAGAACCTGAAACAAAAATCTGAAACCGTTTTTACCAATAAAATGTAAGTATATTTTGAAGTGTGAAAATTTGTAGTTAAACTTTTACTCTAAAAGTCTCTCATTTATTAAAAAAAAAAAGCTTTCATTCCTCATTCATATCCATGGATTTTATACATATATGTTTAGAACATTTTACAATATCCGTGGGTTTGCTTCTTCTCAAGGTCATTAAATCTGCTCTAGTCATGAGGGACGAAACTGTCACTTATAGTATAAACCTCTACATGCCAAAATCGGAGGGGCGAGGTTTTGCCCGGGCATTGACAATAAAACTATCTCTGCTCAGGTAGCCGCAGTCCAGCGAAACTATTTGAACAGCACCACCAGCTGAGAGTGCTCTCTGTCATTATCATCACACACTCGAATGTGCACACACACTCACACACGCAGATACACACGCGCACGTTTGCACACAGAGAGCGGCCCAGCGCTTTCTGAACAGGCTCATCTGAAGTTGTAATGGGTCAGGTATAAAGGGCCTTTTTGTGTGCATGTCAGTCAGAGAAGTATGAAAGCCTATGAGCATGCAGAGAAAATGAGAGGTTTGCCACAAAGGAACATTCAGCCGGCTAAAATAATACCGCTCAACAGCCATTCAGACTCTCTCACTTTAGCATATGAATCATAGCGAATAATCAAGTTTCTACCAGGGGAGAGGCCTTAAAATTAGATGGCAGCTGTATTGAGAGGTGAAAAACAGACTAAATGAGTAGCGATAAAGATCTGATGTTGCCGTGTTCAGGTATTTGCTGGGTATAATTATGTCCCGCGATGTTTAAAAATGTTGGTGCATCTGCATAAAACAGCAACGCATTCACCTGCCTCAGGTGGGAGGCTGTTGTTTAACCTGTTGTTGTTATGGATCTCAGAGAAAGTTAGACAAGAAAAGTCTTGAATGTTAAACGGAGCCTCTGTCACATGCAGAGAGCTCAGCGAGATACATTCCTCACACAGGACACATAATGTTACACTGCCATTGCACTTAGAAATAAAGTTCAGTCATTGGTTAGTGAGGTAAATAATGCCTGAAGGAGAGAGAGAGAGAGAGAGAGGAGGAGGAGGAGGAGGAGGAGGAGGAGGAGGAGGAGGAGCAGGAAATGAACTAAACTCTGGTAAACTGCACCTGCAGGGATCTCCTCCTGTGTATAATGAGAGTGTTTAATGAGTGCACACTGCTTAACGCCTCTGTGTGTGTGTGTGTGTGTGCCTGTGTGCGTGTGTGTGTGACTGAGTGTGATAATTGAATAGAGACACAGTCTTCATTCCAGCCCCCAGCGCCCGAGTGGGGAAAATAACTCATGAATACATTTTGTGTGTCCGTTGCACATCTTGCTGTTGTTCACGTTGCTCTCTCCTCCTTCTCCTGGCGATGGGTACACACAGTGGCTGTTGACAAACTGGGGGAATAATATTACCGTTAAGTGGTCTAATATAAATGGGAAATATGAATAATTAGAACATATTACTTAATCTAAATGCGGGAAGAGGAAGGCTCTGTGGCACAGAGGCCAAAATAACCCAGAGAGAGGGAGAGAGGGAGAGAAGGAGAGAGAGAGAGAGAGAGAATAAGCCCAGTCATATCCTTCTGTGAGTTCTGGGGCTTCCTGTAGGCTTAAACACACAACTCACACGACTCTGTGTGTGTGTGTGTGTGTGAACATGTTTTATCGATGTAAACAAAACGTGCGGTGAGACAGACGAAGCAAAACAGGAAAACAGGAAAACGACAGACAAAGAACAAATACAATTAAAATGCAACGTGGGACCTTGTAATGAGATGTTTATTGCATGGAAAAGACTAACACATGAAAAAAGAATGTGAGAGAGGGACAAACGGTGCGAGAGGGCGAGAGAAAGAGAGAGAGCGAGAGAGAGAGAGAGAGAGAGAGAGAGAGATGAGCAGCTCAATTTATCAAACCCTTTGCTGGGGGAGACTAATTAATTTGTTTGTGTGATTGCTTTTCCACGCAGTACACATACACACATGCACACGTATACACATGCACGCGCACACGCACACACACACACACACACACACACACACACACACAGAACTGCCACCTAATCAACACAAGAGGGACCTTAGCACAAGCGCAGACAAAGTGTACAGCTCTCTCTCTCTCTCTCTCTCGCTCTCTCTCTCCTTCCCTATCTCAGTTTTCACTTCCCCTTCTTTTGTTTTCCTATTCGTTATAGCTATCTTTCTGTGCCAAATCAAGCTTGTAATCAAGCTCTCTCTCTCTCTCTCTCCCTCTCTCTCTCTCTCTCTCTCCCTCTCTCTCTCTCTCTCTCTCTCTCTCTCTCTCTCTCTCTGTCTCTCTCTGCTCCAGGAGTTTGTTGAGGAGTTAACTGGTTAACTGTATTGAGCTGATGTTATTGTGCTTTGTGACAAAAGCACAGGCGATTGAAACAAAAACCTTGATCTCTTCCCTCACATCAATATCGGCTAAGGCCACAGGAGGGGGATAGACTTTTGTTCTGATAAATTTTATTAAAACTGACAAATTAGTAAATGAATGACTTTCTTACTTACTGAATAATTAAATAAATACAAATCTAAATAATAATAATAATACTGTTTTGAAGTTCATGGGTATTAGGAGATAACCCTAAGCACTTTCCTCCTTCTATGCAGCATCACAGATGTGGAGACAGAAATGTCTATCAGAGGAGTCAGTCTGATTTCCATCAGTCCCTCCCCCTAACAGGTCGGGTGCTGGGCGGGCTTGGCTTCATATCTTCTTATCCCAAATATAATTGTTTTGAGTGGCTGAGGATGGCTGGAGTCTCTCCAACATCTAAATGGTGTAGTACGACAAGATGAGAACGGGATCCACACTGCAAAAAACATCCATCTTAACAAGTTATTTAGTCTCATATTCAACCTTCAAATCTTATTTTCCTTAAAACTTGTTTTGGGAATTTTCTAGCCATGAGTGTCAATATCTTGAAACAAGTCAGGAAAAGGCAGATCACTGCACTGCTACACTTGATTCTACAAAATTCTTGAAACAAGTTGATTTGCATTGGACACAAGTGAAATGATCTCCATTGGCAGATTTTCTTTTCTCTTGTTTTAAGAAAATTATGATTTTTTTAGGACTCAATAAATGACTTGTTAAGATTGAGATTTTTTTTTTAATATTGCAATCAATATTGCAGAGACGGCCAGGTCAAGGTGTCACCACCCTAACCCAAAGTCACCCAGCACCCTCCAGTCCCACCAAGCACACACACACACACACACACACACATACACACAAACAACCACAACACACACACAATAACCAGCCACCCACCACCACCACCACACCCCCTTAATCCTTTGCAGGTGACTGCTGTGTCTGCCGATCTGGCCTCACACAAAGTTGCAGAGGAAGAGCCAGGGAGGAATTCGAAACAGGAGAGGGGGAGAAAGTGTTTCAAGGGAAAACAATAGAGAGGAGGGTATATATTCTCATCTGCTGCAGTTTGGGTAAAGTACAGCCGAGGTCCACTCTACCAAGCACACCACCAGGCCAACGTGATGCAGAAACGTTTCAGATTGCAGAGAGATTCTGAGATTTCTGTTTTGTCATGGGAAACGGCATTTTCATACAGTAATTTTGTGAATGCAGTTTTTTTTTTCTCTGTCCACCTCATGTTTCTCTAATCTCTTTCACTCTCGTCACTCACTCCCAAGCCATATCATATCACTTCACTAACAACATCTGCCCCAGTAGCTGTGGGCCAGAAACACTATCTACCTGTCTGTTTGCCTGTCTGTCTGCCTCTCACATGAATGTTTGACCGTTTGACTGACTGTTCAAATCTTACAGTGAAAGACTTTTTTTTGCTTTCTTTCTTCCTCCTCCTTCCATCAAATAGTTTCCTCTCACCCGACCACTCTCCTCTCCCGTTAACAGGTTCCAGCATCTGATTGATTGATTGATTGATTGATTGATTGATTGACAGATGAAGGCTTAGAAGTCAAAATGTGAAGCTGAACTGGGTTGACTCATTGTTTGCATGCAAATCACTGTAAGGTGCTTTGGATAAAAGTTTCCATCATTTCCACCAGAGGATTTTTCCTGGGGAAGACCTACAGACACCGACAAATGTAAAAGGCTTTTTAAACTGGGCGTAGATTGATTCATTACTGCCTTATATCAATTGGCAATATAGAGTCGCAATTTTTATTTACATGAAAAATGTTATAGATTATTTATTTAAAATGAATTCACTTACTTCTCTGTGATTGATTGATCTTGTCCAAGACAATGACATCAAATGGATGTTGCCAAATGGGTGAACCACACTCATGTTTCACACCATGAACCTAAAGTAAACATTCAGGATTTCAACTAACGTTTTACCCAGGCCAGGTTTAAAGTTTTCAAACATGTTAGGGATGATATGTTGATATGCCACCATAATAAAGGAATTTCAGTTCATGATACAAAAGAGTATGCAAAAGGCTAATAGAATTTAAAGCAAAGTTTCTAACTGCCGGTTGTTTCTATAGAGTAGAGGCTATGTGCAAGCTGTGTGGCTTCTGAGGTTGGACTGACATTCTCTTGTAACTCTCACTGTAACACATGTGTTTATAGACGATAAAACAAGACTGTGTCTTAACACACTTTTGGCAAGCCTGGGCATCTTTGGAGACACGAAAACTACACAGAGGAAAGGTACAAATATGCACACATGCACGCACCTGTCTGGACAACCCTGGTGGATTGGTGTGAATTGGCCTCTGGTCACAGTTTAATTAAACAGCAAATCACTATGATGCACGCACAGTACAATATAGCAATTTCTCTGTGTGTCTCTCTGTCTGCAGTACCACCTTCCTCTCTCTTCCTCCTCTCTCTTTGTTTCTCTCTCTTTCACTAGCTCTGTTCCTGTCTTTCTTTGTTTCTGTCTCTGTATCTCTCTTTCTCTCTCTTTCTGTCTCTCTCTCACACACACATGCACAGCACCAACATGCCAAATCATGCAACCAAAACTCCAAGGTGCAGAAGTGTTTTCTCCTGTCAGACACATTGGGGCCTCCAGTGTTATCAGGCCTGCCTACAGAGCAGAGCCGTGTGTCTTCCGCTGCTGGGTTGGAACTGCAGGGTCACACTGCAAAGCTAAAGCCTCCAGCCTGCTTCTTCGCTGCTTCTCTCTCTAGATGGGCTGCTTTTTATCCTGACCTTCAGGAGGTTCAGAGAGGGATAGGTCACAGCTCACGGAGGGCTGGGAACTAGTCAATTAGAAACAAGTCATTTTACACTGTATGTCTATTTTGGATGCCAAAAACACGGTGCCAAGCCCGCAGTGCCCATCAGATGTGGAGAACTGCTGTTTAATGAAAACACAGACTGTATCTCACCTCAGACAAACACACACGCAGACAACTGGCTATCTCTTAGCTGGTCAGACAAGCAAAAAAAAGTGTCTGGAATCACCTGGCTCACGGCCACAAACAAACCGCAGAGCGTAAACACACACATACAACCTCACACACCTCTGGCCAGTCGTGCAGGGTGAACCGGAGGGGCAGTAATTGAAAGTTGGCTCGCTTCAGAGAGCATGACACAAAACCAAGAGAGGAACCAAGAGCACTCTCACACTGTTTGTATGTGGAAGTGGGTAGGTGGCTGGGGGGAGGTCAGAGGGGGTGTCTGGCCCTGCCCAGCGGCCAGGCTGCGGGGTGGGGTAGAGGAACAGACGGGGCAGGGAGAGGGTTAAGTCCTGGCTGCCATGGCTAATGCTTCAATCTTCTTGCCCCCCTTGCTACAACAACACAGGATCAACAAAGACAGGATCAACAAAGCTCCAGCCAAAATCCTCCGACGCACTGACACAGAAAATTCCCAGTCCTCCCCGGGCCGCACAGGGAACAGCAAACACACACATACACACACACACACACACACGCACACACACACACACACACACACACACACACACACACACACACACACACACACACACACACACACTCACATATCTCCGACTGCTTAGGGAACAACAAACAGAGGCGGTAAATACAGCTGCAGACGGCTGGGCAGATAACAGCCAATCCCTATCCCCAACTTGTTCCCTGGCTCAGTGGCTACTGACTGCCCTCTGCAGCTCGCTGCCTTGGCCATGCCTCCTACACACCACAAACACCTGCTCACAATCCTACAACTCACTAAACGACAGCATCCTTTGCCAAACAGCATAGTTTCTGCTCTCCAGGTCCTCTGAAACTCAACAAACACTGTTAACCTTTCTCTCCAAACAGAGAGCTATTTGTATTTCCCTCTTGTCTATATTTGTTTAGTGTTGTTTTTTCATTGCTGTTCATGTTGTGTAGGTGTCTAGTTGCATTCTCATTGTTATTTATATGGTTTGTCATAATGATCAAGTACATTTTCTAACCCTAACCCTAAAAACCATATTAAGGATACACACAAAGACAAATAGGCAGATACGCATACACTCAAGATCTAAGATGCATTTACACAAAGACACATACACAGAAGTGCGCAGACACACACACTCCACACTCCAGCACACTGGGGGCAGAAAAAGGTCATGCAGGCGTGTGTGTGTGTGTGTGTGTGTGTGTGTGTGTGTGTGTGTGTGTGTGTGTGTGAGCGTGTGTGAGGGGAGTAGACAGAGCCGGACGTTGCTGTGTTTGTGCACGCGTCTGGATGGAGAGATGGAGAGATAGACTCCCTGCAGAGGAAGAGATGGAGAGAGAGAGTGAGAGAGAGAGAGAGAGAGAGAGAGAGAAAGAGAGAGAGATGGAGGGAGGAGGTGGGAGGTTCTGCAGTCCTGCTTGCAGAAGGGTGTTTGATGTAATCCAGGAAGTTAGTTCAGTAACTCCATCCCGCCGTCTTAGTGAAGGAGAGGAGAAAGAGGGATGAAGGAGGCCCTTGTCTGGAGAGCCAGGGGTTTTCCACATCTGTCCTCCGCATTGTAGCTGGCCTCTCTAAACAGCCCAGCAGTCTGTTATGGCTGGGAGAGGCGCGCACACACACACACACACACACACACACACATATTAACACACACAGCTGCTATGTCTGAGTGAGGCTTGTGGAACGCTTTAACACTGATTGCAGTTAAGCGTTAAATCATCCATACTAAAGTTACCAGTGAGAGAAAATACATCAGGGCACAATTCATGGCTGGGCGCTTGTCTGCAGCATGTGCGTGAGTTTTGTGCATGTGGATGTTTGTGTGTGTGTGTGTGTGTGTGTGTGTTCATGTGTGTGTGTGTGTGTGTGTGTGTGTGTGTGTGTGTGTGTCTGTGTGTGTGTGTGTGTGTGTGTGTGTGTGTGTGTGTTTATGCAACGGCAGTCAAGCAACGCTGCCCTGCCTGCTGAAGGGATCCTTGTCTTTCTTTTTTCCCCTTCCCTCTCTTTTTTTCTCTGGAATGCTCTCTAACACGCACCCGCCTTTTCTTTCTTCAGGATATTTGACAGGTTGCGCCCCCCCCCTCTACACACACACACACACACACACACCAACCCACTGCCCCCCAACCCCCCTTCCCCTCCCCCTGGCTGTAACCTGGCAACTCTGTGTGAGTTTCCTGCTTTCAGTGTGAAGGGGCCAGATAAACAGAGATGAGCACAGTCACCAACACATCCTCGAACACAACACACAACTGCACTACACTGACTAGGCCCGAGGCATGGCTCTGTAGCTGAACTAGAGGGGAGGAAGGCACACGCACACACACACACATAAACACACACAGGCTGCAAATTGCCCCGGTATACCTACTCATCTGTGCCCCCTGTGGTTAGAGAGGAGAATGACTATAAATACTGTGCACTTGAGTGGAACATGAATTTGGTTCAGGTCAAGATATTCTCCAAATTCTCACAATTCAAGTCTTTAAACAGCATAATGGGCAGTGTTCACTCCAGGAATGTAATCACTCAATGAATAGCGAACCAAGAAACCAACTCCAACTTCTGCAATTTCAACACAAAAATGAGTTACAGATAGCCCTTATTGTAGGTTGTCATAACCAAAGGTCATTAAATGGCCAAGTGTCTGGCATAATGCAGGGCTTTTTTTCTTGCCAAGAATTTTCTCTCTGTCACTTTCTTAGCAAAGCAGTCACTCAACATTCTTTCTTTCATTCTCTCCATTTCAGCCCATGCTCATCTCAGCAGGCTGACATGTCATTGCAGTGGGCGTTTGACAGTCAAACACATTTCAGTGTAATTGCCACCTCATAACGTCATAATTACTATAGGAGCTACAGCGCTCGCTTCTGAGAGGCTTGACAATAATGGGAAAGCTATAATGATAGGTGTGTATCATGGCATGCACACACACACGACACATACACACATACACACGCACATACACACACTCACACATACACGCACACACACAGACACACACACAGGCCACAGCAGCTTTGTTCCCACATGTCTGCCCTGGCCCTGTTTGTCTTTGCCATTTCTCTTCATGTAGATATCTCCCATTTAATTCAATTAAAACTTTTAAACAACCTAATTGGAAACAACTGCCTGGAAAAATTAAATTACATAAACAAAACTATTCTGACAGATTACGTCTAATATTAGGCATCTGGGCCTTATTAGGCTCCAGTAATAACAGCACCGGCACACAGGGAAGACAGGGGAGCAAGCCATTTTCTGCTGTATTAGCTTTGACTGGCCACGCAACCAGGAGGTAGGAAGGTGCGTGTGTGTGTGTGTGTGTGTGTGTGTGTGTGTGTGTGTGTAGGTGTGTGTGTGTGTGCGTGCATATAGGAGTTGTGCACCCCACAACACAGCAGTGTTTATTTATCCTCTATTAGAGCAGGAGCAGACATTAAACCCAAACAGGCCCTGAGTACTCTCCCCCCGTCGACTCCTTCTTCCCTCCCACTGGCCCGATTAAGAACATATGGAGACGGGGCACACTAAAGGTGAAAGAGAGGGGAGGGGAATGCCTGTGTAGTATGTGTGCACAACATGTATGTGAAGATGTTTTATTGAAAAGAGGTTTGCAACTAATAAAAAAAAACTCCTCTGGGCATCTTCTCCCTTATGGCTGTCAAGGAATGTACTGTATGCTCTAAACGGCTAATGCACTTATACAGCGTATCGCCTGTACATCATCAGCATTGTCTCCTCCCCTGCCATGTAAGGCGTTCCTGTATGCTGACTTCCAGTAAGTGATGGGTATGGGCTGGGAGCCATGCAGCATATACAGTAGCAGGTAGTGACTTGTGTGTGTGTTGAACTATGAGGCCTGTAACCACGGTCCAGAGTGGGCCCATACTTTACTAGCTGCTGCAGCAGCTGTTGTCAAGGTCAGCGCTCTCTCTTCCACCCTCTCCCTCAAACTTTCTCTCTGATCTCCACCTGACCCTCAAACTGCCTCTCTCTCTCTCTCTCTCTCTCTCTCTCGCTCTCTCTCTCTCTCTCTCTCTCTCTCTCTCTCTCTCTCTCTCTCTCTCTCCCCTGCTGTGGGGTTTCAGCCCATGTCATCACATCAGAGTCGACAGCTCTAATCACTCTGTAGAGCGGACGGGCTGTAAAACATGGCAGGGACTGACAGCAGGGCTCAACACACACACCTTTCATCTTCCTTTTCCAACACACACACACACACACACACTCTCACATATACATACGCAGTGGCACATACAGATGCGCACGTGCAAATGCACATGCACAGACACACACACACACAACCTGCACTCTCGCGTGCACAAACACATGCACACAATTGTAGGAGCCCTCATCTTTCGTCAGTCCCTCTCGGGTGTGTTGTAGTCATGGTTTCACGCCTGTGTTCTTCCGTAACCCCAAACACACCAGGGCTCGAGGAGGAGGCTGGAGGGGGAGGAGGAAGAAGGAGGATCTGTCAATCACTGTCTGATCCACCTAATCCTCAGGTAAGACAGGAGCTTTGCCGCTGACGGAAGACTGTCGCAGGCCAGACAGAGTAACACGCACGCATGCACACACAAACATCTGACCCACACAGCAACTCACATCTTTCTTGCGATCTGCATGAAGTTCATGTGTTATATTGAAGTCATTGTGGTGTGTAGTTATAGGTATAAATTGCTTGGACCTGCTCAAGGTCCAAATGACCAGACACCTGGGACCCATAGGAAGCAGGCTAAGAATTATACTATGCATCACAGGACTTCTGTGAATTGTAGGTACACAGTTATACACACACACACACACACACTAACATAGACCAACAAAGACATCCACATGTAAAAAAACAAAAAAAAACAAACAGATGTGACGCTTGACTTTTGACTTTGACTTTTCTTAAGTGTTTATTTCTAATCTTCAAAAACGATGATGATGGGTTATTGTTTGTCTATTAGTGTGTGTGTGTGTGTGTGTGTGTGTGTGTGTGTGTGTGTGTGTGTGTGTGTGTGTGTGTGTCTGTACGCATGCAGACACGCACATGGCAAGAGCAATTTGAGTAATAAAAAGCAGTGAGTCCTTTGTCTATGAGCACAAATGGTTTCTTCTAGGAGGTGGTTTAAACAGCTTCAGTCCCTGCTATAAAATAACCCAAACCTGAAATTAAAAAAGGCTCTTCAATGTTTATCCTTATAAATGAGGCTTAAAAGGAGAGCAATCAAAAATATTTGGGTATTTATGAGTTTTGCCATTCAAAGCAAAGTTTGGAGTTATATAGGTATTCAAATTATTTTTTCAGCTTAGAGGAGGAGAAAGGACCAGTGCCTCTCAAGGTTGGTCTGATTGTAGTTGAAGTGGGTTGGTGTCCTTGCACTGTCCAGTCCTTGTCTTCTCTCCAGTGTCTGTGAAGCTGTGTGTTTTTGTGCGTGCGTGTTGGCTTGTGTATGTGCGCGCGCACATGCACATGCAGGCATGCATGTACACATTAGTAAAAAACATCTTCAATGACAGTCACTGTGCTCCTGATACAAAAGAATGTTTTCTTTTTTTGAGCTAGAAAAATAGCCTACATTGCATTGTCCTTTAAACACGATCACCAAGTCTGAAATGCATAAAGGACGCTTTGGCATTCAGCAAGACAACCGGATCAAATAATGAATACAATTTGCGTGCTTGAAAAGTTTCACTCATCAAAACTCAATTCAAAACATACTAAAATATCCTGGAGGACACAAATAACTCCTCATTAAAAGAGGCTGCTGTTATCTTCCATCAAATTTAACAAGCACAAATAATCACTGCATACCAAATACATTGCTGCAACATTATTCACAAACATGTTATACAAATGTACAAGGTAACTATTGACAAAGAATAGAACTGGTAAAAAAAATATTGTTTGTCCTTGAGCATTTCTAGAGTACAGAATAACATCGATACATTCTCTCAAAAGTATAGCCATGAGGACAGATGAGAACTTGTAACCACCTGAGCACCAGACAGGATTTGACACACAACACAACCTCTATTCAGCGGCTATAATGTTGAAAGTGAATCTGGTGCCCCAGAAGGAGGCACAAGACTACTTTCTTGACAGTTTAAGTGACAGAAATTGACAGCAACAACAAGATTTAATTTACTGAGAGAAGCCATTATCCAATTAAAATCTATTGATTAGGAGGAAAAGATAATGACAGGAGTGAGTTTTATATCGCTGCTCAAATACTTTTAATACGGCGAAAACCTGAGCTACCTCAGTGAGTCAGGACCATAACATCTCTTCTGTAATATAACGCACATAGGGGACAGTTTAAGCGATGCGCGTATCCTTTTCAATGTCGCCCTAAGGGTTCAATGGGTAAGAGGGAGTGAGAGGGTGGAGCTGTGTGTGTGTGTGTGTGTGTGTGTGTGTGTGTGTGTGTGTGCGTGCGTGTGCGTCAGGAAACAGGATGGCTTCAGAGGATTTATCGCTGCTTGATCAGGTTGCGAGTGAGTTATTGCTGTCACCCCCCTTCCTCTGCCCAGGGGCCAGGGTGGTATATCAGCCTCTATATGACATACACACACACACATACACACACACATACACACACACACACACACACACATGCACGCACAGAGCAGGGCAGTATATCAGCTTGTCCGTGACAGGCTCTGTGTGTGTGTCTCCCATCATCTGGCCATTAGACAGTAATGGCTGGGAGAGGAGAGTAGGGTTTCCCTGTGGGCTCAATACACCAGCATTTATTACACACAACAGAAGCACCATCCTGGCCCTGCCACTCAGTGGAGAGATGGAGGGGGAGGAGGAGGAGGATGGGGAGGGGGAGGAGGGCCGGGGGGTTAGATAGTGTGTCAGGAGTTCAGGGAACTATGTGTGCCACCTGGTTTACCTGTTTATCCATGTCCGCATGCTGCTGCTGACTGCTACTGCAAAGGCAGACTGTCAACTCATGAGGGAATTGGCAGTGAAGAGGAAGCTTCATGTACTGCTGCTCAAACAGGCGCGCACATCGGGTATTACACACAAAAACACAACAATTTCCAATGTCAGAACATATCAAAACATAGCAAATCCAATGACAAATGATTCTTTCCTGTGCTCCTGATGCCACTGAGGCTCCCTGAGCGTGGCTGCCCCCACAGCAGGATTAAGAGGCGTGAAAAAGAGGGGCTTCACACGCGGGGACGCAGGGATATACATCATGTTAGCGCGACGCAAAACATGTGAGAATGGGCTGTAATTCCCCAGTTTAAGTCCCTTATTTCCATTTTGTCATGTCTGAGCGCCTGTCATGCTTTTGAACAAACATTGACATAATTAAAATGCAAATGCAGTTTGGTGGCGGAGGAGACAGGGAGAGAGATCTCTAAGCTGATACGCACACAGATACAGACGTACAGGAGGAGAAACACACGCGCAAACACACATAAACCCTTACAGAAAACACGCATAGGGAGAAATTGTGCGTGCCGATATTGCACATGATGATAAAGGTCCGTGGTTTAGAACAAATTCACTGTTTGAGCAGAAAACTATTCAGGACCGTGTAAGTGGGTTTTTGTTCTGATCCTCTGAGAGCACTGTTGTGTGTGTGTATGTGTGTGTGTGTGTGTGTCTGTGTGTGTGTACATACACGGACACACACAGGGCTCTGTGGGCTTCAGGCTCCCCAGCCCCTGGCCTTTATTAAGAGCGGTTGTTTGATGAGAAAAGGAGCCGGCCTTCACTCCAGGGCCCAGCAGAAGCCTGGGGAGTGGGTAAGTGGGTTAACCCAGAGGCCCAGACAAAGCCTGAGGAATGGATAAGTGGGTCACCCGCCCTCTACTGAACACTCAAAGGATCCACTCTGACTCCTCTCCCTTTTATTATTAGAGCTGGTCTAATGTGTGAAGGGACCTCAGGAAGGAACACAGCACTCATCTATGTGTGAGCGAGTGAATTTGTGTGTGTGTGTGTGTGTGTGTGTGTGTGTGTGTGTGTGTGTGTGTGTGTGTGTGTTGTTAGAGCTAAAGCACAAATGCAGTGGTCCTTGAAGACCCTGAGAAATTAGAAGCACCAAGTTCAAGGCTGCTGCATGGGAACTGCTGCCATAGCATGAGGAACACAGTAGAAACTGATACAGGAGAACGGAGGCATCTCATGTGGAGGATGGCCACAACTTGGCCACCAAGCACAGCCTTGGGGCCTTCCACATATCTTCTTGGTCAACATTGTTAAAAATGTTGTTACTTAAGAACTGTGCTCTCGACCACAAAAGGACTCATAAAACAGTTATTGTTTCTGACATGTTAATGCCAAATTTAAAGCAGACATTTGGTGTTTTTTAAGTAGTTACCAGCCATCATATCAGTTTCACTTGCACATTACCGTGCTGTTAATCTTTTTTGTGATCACTATGGCCAGACTTTCCTTCTAAAATGATTATATGTAACGAAAATTTGTGACACAATAAAACAATTTGACGATATGCATCGTGGAGTTGAAAATGCTTGTGTTTTCAGCTGCAGTCCAATATCTAATAGATTACATTCAGAATGTTTTTTTTCTCCTTTGCATTGTTTGAACACTAGAGAAGGCAAGGCTAAAAAGTTTTACTTTGGATCTTCACACTTCCCGTGAGCCCAATTTAGCTGAGTAAGCAACAAGTTGGACTCAGGCCAGACTGAAATTGAGGATGCTCTGTCATGTTTTCAGTCTGCTGTGTGGCAGCATTTTGTGTTTCCAATGAAGGACGAAAACAGCAACAAGACAACTGACAAGACAAAAACTGTTTGCAAGTATTGTAAGAGAGTCTTGCCTTATGCATAATAGCAACACGCTACACCATGTACAACATCACATTGAACATCTTTGCACTACTTTTCTAGTGAGAAATTCCCCTGGTTTCACAGATTTATACTTTAGTGTTTTTGTTTGTTTTTATCTTCAGGTTTATTTGGGTGTGTTAAAAAGGGATTTTTTTTTTGTGTTCATTCAGATTGGCTCAAAATATTATGATATTGATATTATTATGAACAAAACATGAACCCAGTATAATGTTATTCATTATCTTTATTTACTTACAAAACAGTAACTTTTTAGTTGATGTAATGATGTTTTTTTAATATAATGAAATCAAATGGCAATCTTTTCCAAAAATAAATATAGCCTATATAACTTTTTGGAAAGAAAACCATTACATGATAATTTATCTTCCCTTTACAGATAACACACCCTAGTACTAACAAATGGAGACAAAGGTTGGCCAAAAATACTGTCACTCCCATGGTAAATCTCACTCCAGGGGTAAACACCACCTAGGTCATTCATCACCTCCGCTATTACTATGCAATCACTAGTCTGATCTCAAGAGCACTGGACCCTAACCCTGAAGTGTCATGGCTGGTATTGTACAGATCCAGGAAGTGGAGCTTCAGCTACAGCTACAGCTACAGCGCAAAGGTTTCTGTATACTGCAACATGGTGCACAAAAATAAGCACACACACACACACACATCCACACATACAAACACATACTTCAATGGGAAGATTAGTGAGAGGATCAAGTGTGAAATCTCCTGTGTCATGGAAAGGCCTTTGATGATGGAAAACACAAACAGGGAAACCACATCAACATCACTATTCACTCATTTCCCCCTCGCTGTAATTATGTTCTCACCACAAACACAATCACATTCACTTTTATTCAGCAGGTGCATCTGACTTGGTTTCCTGTCATTTGTTAGGTGTAGCAGTGTTGATAAATGAACTATACACCTCTAATCATGAGTGACTTATGCAAAACACACACACATACACACACACACACACACACACACACACAGTTCCCACATAAACAAACAGAATGGGCCTTTGTATTCCGTTGCACATCACCACAACACAGATCAACACAGTCCCTGAGGTAACAGCAAAATAAAGATCTCTTTACTTTCTTTCTATCCTCCTTTCTTCTCTCTCTCTCTCTCCCTCTCTTACTCACTCTCTCTCCTCTCTCTCTCTCTCTCTCTCTGTCTCTCGCTCCCCCTCTCTCTCTCCCTGGCTTGTCAGCTGCCAGACCCTGACGTCTCCTTTCATGTTGGCCGGGCCTCTGAGAGGAGCTGAGAGATGCTGAGAGGCGCAGAGAGCCTCCCAGGGCTTTGAGCAGCGTTTGATTCCTGCTAGATAATAGCTGGTTCGCTGTCAGCCCCAGGATGATCAGTTAAATCCTTAATCACTGCCTGTCCACTCACATGACAGTTATTTTAGGGCTCTCTCTGTACCCTCTCTTCCCTCTCCTGCGCTCCATCTCTATCCCTCCCTCTCCCTCCCTGCCCGAAAATTAATCCCACAAGAGAAGCAACAGAAAACAGCACGTCATGGATGGGTTTAGGGACGGAGGGACGGGGGGACGGGGGGATGGAGGGATGGAGGGACGGAGGGGGAAGGAGGCAGCTGTATGTCAGTAGGGGGTGCATAGGTAGCTCGGTGGACGAGGAAAGCGTGAAGACGGCTCTAAACTTGCATGTATTGTGTGATTTTAGCTTACGATGGCCAAGCTCCTCTCTGTGAAGAGGGCTAGATAAAAGGACAGAGACAGATAAAGAGGAGGGGGAGTAAGGACTGAAAAAGAGAGAGGGAGTGAGAGCAAGTGAGGGAGGAAGGGAGGGAGCGGGGCAAAGACCATCCCGAGAAGCCCGACTTGTCTGTGACCTGTCAGCACGTCCTGTGCCTGAAGAAAAAGCAAAGGAGACCTCTCTCTTTTCCCTTCCACTCTCCTGTACCTGTCTGTTTAAAAAGGACATTAAAAGCGAGAGACAGTTCAGCCAGTTCAGACAGTTCAGCCGAGAGACAGTTCAGCCGTGTGTCTGTCAGCCCGTCCTGTAACAGTGTCATGGGCTGAGCGGTACGGCGGGCGAGACGAGCGCTCCATGTTCACGTCCGATCCAGGGCCTTGATCAAGGCTGCTCCACAGCCAGGTGCTGGCACTGCTGACAGGCCGCCTCGCCTCCACCCCCACCAACCACTCCCTGGAAAAAAGATGGAGGGGATTTCACTTTGACAAAGACAGAAGTTTGGGGGGGGGGGGGTGGACTTAAAGTAGGACTACAGGATGACTACAGATGAATCAGAGAAACTTTTGGACAGCCTGGACATTGACGTCGGTGAACGTATGCTAAGTTATCTGATCTTTGAAGTTCTCACAACCTTGAAGCCGTTGTGAGAACTTAGGGAGCGGCCTATGTACTGTACTTGAAATCGGAAGGGTCTGCAACACAATGACTGCAACACATGAATGACAGTGTGAAACAGCTGTGTTGCTGCAGTTCCGCCTTGACAATTTAGTCTGGTGTATTCTGGCTCTCTTTCTCTCTTGTCTCGTCCCTCTCCCTATCTCTCTCTCTCTCATGTGTGCCACTGAGTGTACAGAATGATGGTATTGTGGCTGTGCTGTAAAAGGCGGCCCATACTCCATCGCCTCATTTCCACAAGTCTTGACCTTTGACCCTTTGGTTCTGACTGGCGGCACTTTGCCGCAGGGCTCCGGGAGCCTTTCAGCCAATAGAATCAGAGCGCAGCTGGGGGTCAGAGGGTCACAGACGCACCATGTATGGAATTCCATAGAGCCAGAGAGGTCAGAGGTCAGTCTCAATCACAGTCAACACAGAGCAGAGAATCAGGAGGCTCTTAATAGCCACAACACAACAAAGACAGGGAGAAAGAGAGGCACAGAGAAGAAGAAACGACAGAGAGAGAGAAAGGGAGAGAGAGCAAGAGAAATAGATGAGGAGAGAGGGGGTAAATGATGGAGGACAAAAGAGCTGATGATGATGGTAGAGACGAAAGAAATGATGCGTTGAAAAGAGGGAAAAGAGGCAAAGGGGATTTAGAAAGAAGACATGAGCCATGCCACTAGAAGGTAAGAGTCATGTCTGCCTTATCTGACTGGGCTGACAGGGTGCTGCATAAGTTTTGAAGGTGTGTGTGTGTGTGTGTGTGTGTGTGCACGTATTGCACATGTGTGTCTTAGTCTGTGAAGAGTCCCAAAGGTGCCATAGCTGCCTAATCCACTTCTGCAGATCTGTTGAAAGATCATCAAGAGACTTTTTTCTCAATCTATGTGTGTGTGTGTGTGTGTGTGTGTGTGTGTGTGTGTGTCTGTGTGTGTGTGTGTGTGTGTGTGTGTGTGTGCGTGTGTGTGTGTGTGTGTGTGTGTGTGTGTGTGTGTGTGTGTGTGTGTGTGAGCGCGCGTGTGTGTGTGTGTGTTGTCTCTGTGGGAACATGCTGGCTGTGTCTGCTGCTTAACGCTCACTTTCATCACGCACACGCTCAGAAGTGACAGTCCCTGCCTCTACAAAGGGATTTAGAATATCACCAAGAGACCTGCCATCTCTCTCTCTCTCACACACAAACACACATACACGCACACACTCACACACACATACACACAAACATGCAGAAGTACCCACACAAAGCTTGCTACAAAGGGATTCATGATGTCACCCAGAGACCTAACTTAGTTCCACATAATTTCCCATTATTCTTACTAATGAATCTTAAAACAAGATAGGAGGCAGCCAAATTGCTCTCTCCTTCCCTTTCCTCTTCTCCTCTCTCCTCACCTCTCCTCATCTCTATTTCCTGTCATCCTTGGCAAATCTCCCTACATCCCACTCCCCATTGACACGTATCCCCTGAACGCTCACGCAAACACCGGGCCCACAAAGGGCTAAGCGCCTAAGCTAACAACCGATACACAAAAACACAACAACAAAGCAGTTGTTGTCAGGTTGTTAAGTCCCTGCCACTGTTTCCAGGGGTCGGGGAGACGGCAAGCAGACAGAGAGAGAGAGAACAGGATGAGATGGGCTTTGGAGAATAAAAGCCGGCTAATCCCTGCATTTGGATATGAGAAACGCAGGCCCGCAGGAGAACGCATCAAAGCCAGCGCTAAATTAGCCTCCATACAGAGAACGAGAGGGAGAGAGAGAGAGAGAGAGAGAGAGAGAGAGAGAGAGAGAGGCCGCTGATTTGAGACAGTGTGAGAGGAGCAGGGAGAGGCAGTCTCCTAGGGCCCAGATTAGCAACACACAGAGCCGTTTCTTGCAATACGCGGACTACGCAGCTGCGTAGGGCCCCCGCGACCCCTAGGGGGCCCAGTTGCGCCACTGTATTTTTGTCCTCCTCGAATATAAATGGCCACTTTTGGTAACCAAGCGTCCTCATGTGTTGTTCAAAAACACATACATTATAAGCACATAATGGTGAAAATAAAATGCATTTATTGTATGCTAGATAGATCAAAAAGCAGCTATTATTTCGAGAGCTCTTTGCCTTACAAGCAAACCAATTTCAAAGTCAGCATCAGATTCTCACGTATTGACGTACTACGTTGTTGATGGCCTTCGGACAGATTGCTATTCCAGTTATCTCACCGATACTATGGCGTCCAAAAGGATGTATCCTTCGGGAAATTAAAAAAGAAAACGGAAGAAAGCAGAGGAAAAACAACACTTGCAGAGCAGAGGTAGGACATATTAATTAAACGTATAACCTGTTTTTATGGGCAATGTATTTCTACCAGTCAGCGATTGGTGTAAAGTTACCTGAACCACTGGATAGCTAACGTTAGCTATGTAGGTTTACTACCTGTAATACGAGCCAGCTATCTAGACCTAGCTAGATTGCTAACCCTAGTAACACGCATTTTGCTTTCAGAGCTGGCTAGGCTAGCTAACGTGATCTATGGTATCATGGTATTATTGAACCGCATCTGACCACATACTCGCTTTATGGTCAGAATTATCAGTGCGGCTACCGCCTCTGCGCACCGTGAGGGCAGAACGGTAGGCAAAGGTCCGTTCAAACATCTGGCAATTTGTTTCTGCATTACTTATCAGCAAAAAACGCATATGAAAATATGACGTGAGACTTTGTTATTAACTGATAGGGTGTTCTGGTAAATTCGGCATGTATATAATCATGATCATAATCATCCAAACAGCTTGCATTTAATAAGTGTTTCCCACAGGTTGACAATTTAGTTATGGCGGTGGCTGTTAACGGGAGGGGGGATTAAGGACCCTCAGTTTCACAGCCTACTCAAGATCCCAAGGTTTCCAAATATACCAAATATGTCATGCTTAATTACAGGGAAATATGTATAAAATGATGCACAAGACATCTGGATCTTTCCATTTAATGTAATGGCACAGCCATAAAAAAATCGTTTTATATTTCACTCACTTCAATGATGCGTTGGAATGAGCAGATACAGAATATGTAGGCCTGTATAACATTGTCCTACAGTATGGAAAAGGTATTTTTAAAGCTACTTAAGGGGAAATTTTTAAACTACAGTAACTATGGCAGGCCGTTTTAACATTTAATCCTTAAAATGCGCTAATCACTAAAATGTAATTTTTCCAACGAACAGGTTTTGGATTTCAACAGTATTACAATATGAGTAATAATTATGATAAAATATGTTCATTCACCTAGAAACTTTATGTGTCTGCATGAGCACTTCTGAAATACTTTGGAGGACCAGCCTCAGCACAGCCAGACCTCTCTGCTGGTCAGGGGACACCAGGTCCATCATCATCTTCTTCAGCAGACCCACAAACACCAGATGCAAGTATCTCTTGTCTGATCTGTGAAATTATTTTGCATAATATAGGCTATGTATTATTGGATTATTTGACATTTGCACTTTTATCCTGTGTAATTTTATAGTACTTAATTTTATGTGTATTCTTGTTCATAAGTTTATAATATAATAATATAAGCAGTCTGTTTTTGAAAAAAATATTTTTATTTGTTCAGTATTTACAATTTGCGTGTTTGTTTTGATTTTGATGTCTTAACAATGCAACTAAGTTCCTGAAATTAAAATAACTTTTTTATGTGAAAAATGCAGCATTCAGTCTGATTTATATGCATATGGAATTTGTGGCGATGCAGATTTGATGTGTCTTCATGAGTGCTTGAAATAGCGGGGGCCCCCCAAACGAGATTTTGCATAGGGCCCCCAACAAGCTAGAAACGGCTCTGGCAACACACACTCATTATGCTTCAGCATTGCTGTTGCACACAAACACACATGCACACACACACACACACATGCACACAGATTAGAAACATACACTCATTATTCTCTCTCAGTGGGACACTAAACCCTAAAATCCAGCACGCTTGCAGGGAGCACTTGCACAGAGACTGGCTAACGGAGTAACGGGGCCCGGCACTGCCTTTGTAGCTGTGCATCGTTAGCCACGCTGGGCGCTAGCACCTCATAGGGGGTGTGCCAGTGTACGAGAGTGTGTGTGTGTGTGTGTGTGTGTGTGTGTGTGTGTGTGTGCACATGAGTGCATGTGTGTCAGGGAAGGGCTGACGAAAGCAGGCAATTAGGACTAGAGGAGTGTGCTTGTTCATTCAGCTCCACAAGTGGAACCGTCCAAAACACATTAAATAAGGAAGTTAGGCCGAGAGACAGGGTAGGTTAGGACTTGTCTTTGTGTATGTGTATGTGTGTGTGTGTGTGTGTGTGTGAGAGAGAGAGAGAGAGAGAGAGAGAGAAAGGGGCATGAAGAAAGAAAACATGGAATAGGAGCAAAGGAGAAGAAGCAGTTCAGAGAGAGGCTGAAATAGGGAAGAGAGGATGACTCATATGGCTCATCAATACAAACTTTCAACTTCTCAATTAGTTTCAAAGTGGTGTGAGACTTAATCTTTGTGTGTGAAGGGCACAAAAAGACATTCAACAGAATACAAAAAAGTAGGGTATCGTGCAATATGGGAGTGAAGGAGTTCTTTTCAGTTCCGAAACAAACTGCCCACTCACAGTCTCTTTACCGAAACATCTGCATCGCGGTAGATGAACATGCTCATATTGAACACAGCACTATTTAACTTGGCTTTCTCCTGGGATGGTCATAGACAGGTCATGGTCATACCTGCCTGGTGTATCTGTCTGAAAACATACAGTATACCACACCAATAGAAAACACAACATCTCCTTCCACTGCCGCACCAGCTATACTCAATTATATCTGTCCAGAAAACCCAGTGATCCAAACAAGAAAAATAATTTTCTCATAGACCACAACTTGCCACTGCCTATTTGAATTTAATAAGCATGCTAGCCTGGGGGTTTATCTGCATTAGCGTGTGACTGACAATAATTTGACCTTTTTCATGTTCTCTTCATCATACTTGCCGTCTGAATCCCTGTAATATCTTCGCTCCTCTCCAAGTGAACCAGGACACTCTCTTTTTTAAACAGAGCATAAGACTGGAATGCACCTAATTAGAGATGCACAGTGTCACTGTACTGTGGCAGGGAACGGGAGGACTGAATGATGTCATCCAGCAAGGGTGACATACTTTATGCACCCGGTCCACTGATCCATTTCTGGAATTTAGGAGTAAATTCTGATGCTGTTATTCTCCAGCAAAGAAACACGTTCACCTTAATTCTGATGGCACAGTGCCTTGTGAATCTTTTCTTCTGTAGCCTACTTCCTCCACCACTGGAGTAATTTGGCATGTTTCACGTTTCCCACATCTTGGTATCTCAGTGTTGCCATAGTTCAAGACAAAGCCTTGTGGAAACAGAAGAAGACACATGGCCTCTGATCTTTACACTGCCACTCTACTCTTTCAGCATGCTACTGTATATAGTCTTTTCTAAAGCTTTTTAAATTTCAAACTACCTTGCAATATTTTTGTGCTGAGAAAAAGATGAGAAGCACTTCCAACAGACATCAACTAACATCAGAGGCACTTCAACTTCCCATCTTTTTTCATTACAGTGCTATAGTATTATATTATACCAATAAAACCACAGAGGGCGTTTTTTACTGTGATCATGGGTACAATGGTGATGCAGCACTGCAGTACCCGTAATGACAGTGAAGAACATCCTTAAGGGTATTTTATGAAATGTTTATCAACCCATGTGTATGGTCTGAGTCATTTTCTTCAAGGTAGTGTACATGCACAAGAAAAAACAGGGAAAAACAAGACAGATTGCAAAATAGCTCCTTGGTTACTACAAGAGATATCATAGCAGCCAATATGGGGATGCCATTGACCAATCAAATTGCTTAGTTGAAACTTGATTGAAACATCATGATCCATGTGTTTCTCTTAATTAGCCATCTGCCACTAACGACAACGGGTGAAGCTTCTCAAGTCGCAAAAGACTACAGGTTTGATAGACTTTTCAGTGCAGTGACATGTACTGTAATACAGTATTTAACAATATGATATTAATTCCAGAAGATTGCACTGTTAACGTCTCTCCAATCATAACACAACCAGATGTAAAACGAACTGCAAATGTAGTTTTCAATGTTCCATTCACAATGAATTTCTGTGTAATTCTTCCCCTCCATTTTAAGTATCTTCATTTTTTTAATCCCTAGCTTTATCTCTCTCCCTCTTCTCCTCAGAGGGCAGTGGTCCATGCTGAAAGCTGCCACGTTACCTAGCAGGTTGTTCAGCTCTCCTCTCTCATTTAGACACACACAGACACATGCACGCACACACACACACACACACGCACACACACAGTAGCAATTATGGCAATCAGCAAGCCGACCCAATTAGTGTTTCCTGCTTGTTAAGCCCTAGGGGTTGGCTGCCCGACCGCCTCACTTTGCATAACTTAATCTGCAATGACAGGGTGTGACACCCAGACTTCTGACCCTGCCAGCAGTCTTTGTGTGTGTGTGTGTGTGTGTGTGTGTGTGTGTGTGTGTGTGTGTGTGTGTGTGTGTGTGTGTATGTGTATGTGTATGTGTATGTGTATGTGTATGTGTGTATGTGACCCTACTAGTTGTCCAGCCCATGTGTGGTTACAATTTACATTTCCCAAATTGCTCCCAGGCTGAGCCAGTCTAGGCCCAGCCTGTGAGAGCTGGATCCAGGGGAAAGGCGCTGTAGCTGGGTGTGATTCTGTAGCTGCTTCCCCTCTCCTGTGGGTTCCTACTCTGTCCAAGCTGGTTACAGGCTGATGGACAACTCTGTTAATATGCAGCTTGTGAGGAGAGGCAAAACAAGGTCTTTCCTGCATTCCATGATACACGTCAGCTGCACACACACACACACACACACACACAAGCATACTGTACTCATACTCTTCACTCAGTGTGTAGGCAGAGACTGAAAAAATTCCAGCCACTATATTCAAACTCAGCTCCTCTAAGCAAGTGCTACGATAGTAAAAATTTGTTTCATGGTCAAACACTTGTGCTGTTATGAAGTGTGTCAGAGGCCCTCCCCTTCTCAGTGAGTGGTCGCCCTGTGACACATGTTGCTAGGCATTAAACCTGACAGAAACCATGGTTACTGAACACAAAAGAACTGTTGTGGAGGTGTGTTTGATCTCAGTTTGTGTGTGTGTGTGTGTGTGTGTGCGTGTGTGTGTGTGTGTGTGTGTATGTGTGTGTGTTTGAACTCAGTGTGAACCACATGGAGTCTGCGGAAGCTTTCTGCGAGGGGAACAAAAGCACAGCAGAGTGTGTGAGTGTGGCCATCACCCTGATTACCAAGAGAGGAAAACAACAACTTATATCTCCTTCAACCTCCTGAGTTTCTCTCCTCGCTCCCCTCTTTCTCTCTCTCTCTCTCTTTCTCATTCTGTCTGTTTTGCTTTCTTTCTTCCCTTTAGTCTAATTGTTTTTTGTTGTTTTTTTTGGGGGGTTTTTTTAGTTCAAAACTGGCAGAAGCGAGGAAAGCGTGGAAGCGGGGTGTGTTTTGTACGAGTATCTCTCTGGTGCCTATTCCATTAAAGGCAGACTGATAAACAGGCTAGGATAATTAAAGGGGAGTGATAAATAGTGCTGCCTTAATTAAAGGGGAGTGATGAGGACACGTGTCGAAATGTTTTGTTAGCGGGCCGACGGACAGATGAAGGAGGAGAGTAATTGCTTTGGATTAATTATTTGGATACGGGCGGCGAGAGGGTACACACATCTCCTGAGGGCTCTTTCAGGATGGAGGGATGGAGAGGAGGGGGAGATGAGGAAGAGTGTGGAGTGGGGAGCTGGTTTCGAGGAAAGATTCACTACCATCCACATCCATCCCTCTTCCGACCCACTACATGGACACATCAACACCACCAAGACAGAGGGAGTGAGGAGAAAAGAGACACAGAGGAGAAAATCAGAATCCGGATCACAATTATTATTATTTTTTTTAATTTTAACCTTCATTTCATATTCATCCAGGGAAAGTCGATTGAGCACGATTGTGTTTTTTCCAGTGATGCCCTGCTTCTCATTCACACAGTTCCACACATTCACACCTGGGAGCTGACCAGTACAACCACAGTCTTAAGTGCCTGGCTCAAAGTCACCTCGGCTGTATAGTTATTGATGGAGGGGACAGCGTTACTCATTCACCCCCCCCCACACACACACACCTTCCAATCACAAGCTTCTCTACACCCTACGCTTACTGCTGCCTATAATCAGAATCACTTTATGCAATAGTGCAATAGCAAATGTACAGGAATTTGTATTAGTGCAGGGTCATATCACACACAAGGTAATAATACATTTAATGCAAGGGGACAGCTGCAAACAACACAGCGACAGTAAATTCTACATGTATACAGAGATATATACAGATATATAGAGAGATTAGCAAAACATAGTGCTGTTGTACAATAGTCATTTCTGGATAAAGTCTATTTTAATTTATTAAAATTTTAAATATTTTGTTTTTGTTGTTTTCCTCCTTGTTGAGTTTTGTTATCATTTATCTTTTCCTACCCAATTCAGCTGCGTTTCTGTTTGTCATTTTGATTTTTTGGTTTGTTTGTTTGTTTCTTCTTTTCTTTTGGGGGTAGATATATTATAATCCCCTTGAGCTTTTTTTTTTTATCTCACCAAGCTAAATCTGTTATGTTTTGTCGTTGTTTTTTTATGTGTTTTCTTGATTACTCTTCTTTGATCACTTTTCTTTCTTTAAATAACTCAAAGCACTAGTACTCCTAACCCAGCCCAGAAGTCAAGCATGCGTGACCTCTTTCTGTCAGTAGCGTGCGTGTGCATCCCAGTGAAAGGCTTCACTTCACCATTTCCTTTTTAGCAGCAGCAGCAGTCTGAGGCAGTGGGCACTAATGCCTGAAATGTACAGCGCACAGCACATACACACACAGTTAGCCACGCATGCACTCACGCAAAAAACAGTGCGCCGCTCGCCCCCACACATCCACCCCCCCCCCAGCTCTACCTCTCCACCTCCAGACCAT
>NW_027279270.1:45000-55000 GCF_046629955.1 Centroberyx affinis | reverse complement strand
TCAGGATATGTTTGCCCCTGCATCTAGTTTCCATGCGTTTTCCAAACCAACTGAAGACACTCGTGACAGGAAATCTATCAGCGCCTGTATAGGCTTCTTCCTGACAGTTCTGATTATGTTGAGAGAGAGAGAGAGAGAGAGAGAGAGAGAGAGAGAGAGAGAGAGAGAGAAGGAGAGAGAGAGAGAGAGAGAGAGAGAGAGGGAGAGAGAGAGAGAGAGGGGGGGGGGGGGGCATTGCCACTCCAGTAATGGGCGCCTTTGTTCACCTAAATCTTGTTCTCCTAATTCACTTCACAGGCAAAATTTCACCAATTTCCACTCTTTCAAGGCGATATATACAAATGAATAGATAGAAAGATAAATAAATAACTCACACTTCTAATAGTCAAATTGCATTGGCCAGAGGCATTAAATTTTGAGGAGTAATTGCTTTTAGGGTTTTTTATGGGGTTTTTTTGTTGCCTTTTTTTAGTTTTTTGCAGCTGAAAAGGCTTAGACAAGAACTTTGTATATGCATGCACATACACACACACACACACACACACACACACACACACACACACACAAACACACAGGCAGAACACAGACAAAAACACAGAGAGCTTGGCCAGGGGCAACGTAACAATGCAAAGTGGAAAAACATGCTGTTGAGTGTGAAAAAAGATGTCTTCAAATGAATAGAGTAAACCACAGCAAATGAACAGATGCATCAAGGTGGAAGAGCATGAATGAGAGATGAAGGGAAGCGAAAGGGTGAAACTGGGAGAGGCTGATTTGCGTAATCCCATCGTCGAAATTGACTTTTAAATACAATATTCAATTTCCGCACTCCTGGAAGCGAGAGAGAGAGTCTGGCTTTTTTGGTTAATAATAATAACAAAATAATGTACTTGAGACATAAAAGCAAATAGAGAAATGAGAATAGAGGAGCTTTAGGAGGTGGAGACGCTTTTCTACATCGCACAAACAAAGTGTGACGGCCTTCACTAACGAGGGCAGGGAGAATTAGTTCCACCTTGGCCTTTCAGTTTCCACAATCAGAACCAGAAAACTCTGAATTACACTGTGAGCACTACAGTCCCCACAAATATGTAGAATGGATGATGGTCTGTGAACAGTACCAACTGCTACAGTAGTTGCTCTGTGTAAGGACATCTACCGGAGCACAGTTTCGCTGGCCATCCACAGCTAGTGCTCTGCCAACATCAGCAAACAGGAAGATGTGTGATAATAACCCATTCAAGATGACATACAGTGTTGGATGGATTAGTCCAAAAACGTGTCTGAGCTGACCACTAATTGCCTCTCTCTCAGATTACTAATCTAAATAGTCACTGATCGCTGATTAGTTTTTAGATGACACATAGTTCCATGAGTTGGACAGTTTTTAATAATTTCAGCAATAATGTGGTGCCTTTCAGGGACAAACTCCTCAGCCAACCCTTGCGCTTCCAACTGTTTTTAACGGTGTTCCATAGTAACCACAGTATTGTATTGTGAAACTGCTCACTATGCGTTTCCATGTTTTAGTGTCTACATAGACATAACAATGTTCAGAGTTAGTGTTAACGGCACCGCAGTTTAGCAAGCCAATGCATATTACAGTTTGTGGAGTGTCATGTGGAGGGAGCCTGCTGCACTTATGAAGCCCATATCATTCAGACCTGCCCTCAGCACATTCATGCCTTCACTGTCCTTTTATTTATGGGGCAAGGTACAGTAGTTCTAAGAAAAGGTGATGAGGTCAGAGATGCTAAAAGAGGTCAATCTGCCCTTGTTCTTTTAGGGCCCAATTCAGAATCAAGCACTTAAGTGGTGCTTTACATCACAATAAGCAGAATCTGACTCTGACTTACTGTAAGGTTCACACACAGCTTCATCTCGCCTACAAGTAAGTTGAATTTTTAAGGGATCATAAAAAGAAATGCCACGGAGGGTGCCAAAAAATGTGTTCAGTTTAACAGACATCCTGTGCTGTCCAGAGTTTCGTACGGACAGGGTCACTTTCTTTAGAGCCATTATTTGGCAAGCCAGATCACTCTTGTGTTCCAGTGAACCTCCATCCTTTTCATCCTGGCAACAGGTGTTGCAGGGATGTTATGGTAAACTCCCAGGCCGCTGTCTCCTGCTGCCTGCCACGGCTCCTAATGGTAATGCAAAGAATATTTATATCTATATACTGACACGTAAAAATGCAAAACAAAGGACAGCTTCCATCATATTGTGGGCTTTCAGTGCCATTGACTGCACAAATGGGACCATTGGAACACCAAGCAGACCAAAACAGAATATTGGAACAACAACACTCAATGACAACACTCAATTTATATGTGATGCATAATGCAGATATGGCCTAATGCAGACATGGCCTGATAAGTGTTTTAGCAAAGTTTTAATATAATGAGCAGTGCAACTGGAGAGTAGCTTGTCCGTTAGTAGCTGTCTCTGTACAATAAGTGCCTAAAGCAGAAATGCCAAAAAAAAAAGTAACAAAAAAAAATAATAATCATGATACAAACTGACTGTCGTTTTTTTTTCCAGTGATTTCTTATGGGCAAAAAAAGACATCAAAGGGCATAAAGTTGGTGTGTGTGTTTTATGCAATCCCTGACATAATTAGTCAATCTTGGTTTTTAATCTCTAGAAAATGCACAGTGATATCTCCGCACACATAGGAGAAATGCTGAATCATATCAGCCCTTTACAAACAAATTAAAATGAATAGGCTACTGCGACATTTTGCTACACAGTTACCATTGAAACACAGGTGCACACTAGGCATCAGTCTCACACACACACACACAGTGGTCCCATAGCGCTAGCTGTAATCAGTGTGTTTATATGGAGTGTCTAGAAACCTGGGGTGCTTTGACAAAAAGCACTGGGAGAAGTGAGGAATGCCAAGACAATGCACTAAATGGTGTAGACCTCATCATCTATCTAGAAACTACACACACACATGCTCACACTCACACTGTTGTCCACCGCAGGTCACTGACGAGGACTGATCGAGTGAACGGAGACAGGGACAGTGGAGTCAAACAAAGGAGTGAAATATGAAGACAGGAGGAAACAGAGAGCCAAAATAAGAGGGGAGGAAGCAGAGGGATGGAGCACAGGATGAAGCTGACAGATATTAAAACAGCCAGATCACACCGAGAGAGCTTTCTCTTCCTGAGAGCTAATATACAGAGATTAGTGGGGAGGGTGGGAGAGAGAGAGAGAGAGAGATGGAGAAAGAGAGTCAGAGAGAGAGAGAGAGAGAGAGAGATTGTCTTCTTTAAAACCTGTTGCACCAAAATTATTTTTTTTTTTTTTTTTAAATCATATTGTAAATAATTTTTATTGTTTAAGGTGTGATGAGATTTGTTTACAAATAAGCAAAGTGGACAAATATATACAAAAAAATAACATACTGATTCTGAAAGAAGTACAGTATAAGTAAAATCAAACTTGCTGTCTGTCTCTCCTTTCTAATCCTGATACTAACTAGTGTTTGATGTAATAACTTACATTTTAAAGTGGCATTCAACAGAGGAACGTCATGACTTATTTACTTATGTACTTATTCAAGTACAATTTTACATGCTGGTGTTAAAATAGGTTTAAAATATAATTAATTCCACAACTGTTGCAGTAAAATCAGTTTTTAAGCTGCTGTGAAATAAGCGCTCTTTCTCCCTCCCTCTAGCCAACAAATAAAGGTGAAATTGATGTGCAGTATTGCCAGTTAGAGGTTGTTTTATGTCTCGGTGGGACAGTCATGGCAGTGGAATCTCACTGCCTGTCCTCACCAGTTGTTTAAGCCTCGTGGGGGACTCGAGGTAAATTTGAGACAAGCTGAAAATGTATCTTTTTTCCACTGTCTGGCTCACTGCACACTGTCACACACATGCACACACACACACACACACACACACATACCAACACATAGGCGTGCACGTGTGCACACACACGAGCATACACACAGGCCCCAACCTTCTCCAGCTTGTGTGGGTGTGGGAAGGGAGGTGGGGGAAAATAATATTTCTCTTGAGAGAGATTGATGCGATCTGTTCAGCACTTCATTGTTTGAGGACGATTTGAGTGAACAGCCTGTTCTCAGCAGACCTGGCCGTGTGTGTGTGTCTGTGCATGTGTGCGTGTGTGTGTGTGTGTGTGTGTGTGTGTGTGTGTGTGTGTGTGTGTGTGTGTGTGCATGTGTGCGTGTATGTGCGCTTGTGTGAGTCAGCAGCAGACCATGAGCATTAAGGAAAGAAATTGCTCTATTATTTTAGAGACTGCAACAAATCAGTTGGTTCACCTTTGTCCATTTCAATTGTTGGAGCGAACATGGACAAACTCAGGCAACACACATGGGACTGGCTGCTTGTTCGTGCACTGCATAAGCCCAACCAAGTGAATAGACCCATACACATCCATTGATAAAGGGATGAAGGGTAAAAAAAGTGTATACTTTATTTGGTAGTTCACTTGAACTGTCCTTTCATGCTATTCACCCGAGCCATCTCTGAGGAAAACGGCAACACACTCAAATTCACAATGCATCCCCAGACTGATGGCCTTAATACTATGGTAAAACTTTACTTGAAGTGTTGCTTGAAGAGCTTACTTGGCGTGCTTCCATTATGCAAACATAATGGACATCCTCCAGCTAATCAGAATCAGCCATTCACCCAAGCCATGGTATGAGAGCATCATCATCATCATCGTCAGATCAGAACAGGCTATGAAACTTTATAATACATTCTGAATCGGGCATGACTGTGATAGGAGATGGTTATGATGTATACTTTTACCGCTAGTATTTTTCATGATGTAGCCTCTTGTATTGCATGTGTAAAATGCTCTGTTACAGCTGAAAAAGAAAAGTGTAGTGGTGTATTGGTCCAGGATACTGTGATATAGTTATGAGAAAAATAATAGCTTGAGTTATGAGTGTTACAGAAAACATATATCATAATTCTTGATATGGTGCAAGATAAAGAAAAACGTTTTATTTCTCTGTAGGGTCCTTTCCATAATGTTGCCAGACACTTATAATAACAATCTGAGCCTGTCAGTGGCAAAAACAAGCACTTTTAGTGGACGTACATTGACGGTTCGCATTTGCCCCGTCGGATTACATTGCAGCCCGTTTCGCGGCTGCCAGCTGACGGGATCCCGCTCAATACCGGACCAATTTCAAAAATTGTTGTCCCCATTAGTTACTTAGACACAAAAAGTTGGGAAAATAGGGTCCAGGTTGAAAAATACCGAAGTTACCCTTTAACATGGGGAGAAGGTGATGGCTTATTTTTCCCTGAATTGGCTTCACAAGGCCAATTCAGGTCAGCAGTCAGTCAGTCAGTCATCTGTTGCTTCATGAGATGATGTGCTTCATCAGATGGCCTCTAGAGGGCGCCTTTGACTGCGAGATGCAGTGTTTCCCATACAGAGGCACAAAATCAAAAGTTAGTAAATGTATAGAAATTGATCTGAATCATGGGTCTGTACGGGATCTGTGCTTGTTTATTTGAATGTGGCTGGTCTCAAATACTATTTAAGTCAACTATGCATCGTTCACCTTATCTTTTGTTTATTAATGTTAATCGCTTGATAAGCACTTTGTGACACTGTTTTGAAAAGCACTATATAAAGTGTATTATTTTATCATTATTATTCCACTCTTTACTTTAGCACTCTAACATCCTGAGCTTGACCCTGCAACAAAAATTCCATTTATATGTACTAAACAGAACTGACATCAGATTTGTTAGCAATTTGAAAGCATTTTAAAATGTGATGTGTCACTTTGTGTCAATGTCTTCATAAAATGTGCTTATGATGCCTCATAATGCCTTATGAGCAGCACTTCAGGCAAAGTGTTGGTACTTTGTTCTCGTTTCCTCAGACATGTCACTATAATGAGACGCGTCAGGTTCCATCAAGCAGAAGAGGACAGGTCCACATTACAGATGCATCCATCACTGCTCTCATTTCAATATAATAACACCTGTCTGGCCTGATGAGGGGGGACTCATGATGGCTTAGTCTGAGAGCACTGGACACACACACCCACACACATACATACACACATGCACGCACACACACAAATATCATCAAATGAACAACACACACATAACTCCACTGAATGTGGGCACAAATGTGGGCTCCACTGACTGGAGCCCACATTTTGTGTGTAGATACATATATTGTATACCTGCATACCAGTACCTTCCACACACATACACGCACCCTGTAATGATATTGATATTTATATCAAGTTGCTGAGGTATGTCAGGAGAAAACTAGCTTTCTGATGTCACAAGTCTCCTGAATTATCCTGTGACAATCATTCAAAAATTAAAATGACATTCAGTACGGAACGCAAATAGCATCATGTCAGTTTGAATTGATAACCAATTAAGTTATTGGATGCAAACATCCTTGCAACAAGATTGGAATATGGCAGATATCATGCTATTCTATATGCCAATCAATCTATCATAATTACTGGTTCCACTGTAACATGTGAATCATGCATTATACAAATAACAGCTTTTTCAAGATCTTTTCATAAAGATCTTTTCATTTTGACTTTGAAAATTCAATGTAATGAGGAAAAGCAGAAGTTGAAACTTACACCATATGACAACTTCATGTCATATGAACTGGAACACAATGATTCGTTTAAAACTTGATTTCTGAGATTACAGTCATATTTCAAAATACTACACAGAATGAATCACTTGGTGAAATGTAAACAAAAATCAGTCACAGCCACATCAACATACTATTAGCCACTTTGTCACCATCAGTTTGCCAGTAAATAATGTGTTAGTTTGCTCTGCGGTGTCTTTAAATCACCAGACATTCGGTTTTATCTGTTGACTATTTTTCACAAATAAGGAAATATAGATCTCAAGGCATAATAGCCCCTATAATAGGATGCACACATCTCCATTGATAGTGGATGCCTCTGAAATGTGTTTAGAAATACATAAATGAGATGTTGACTTTTGTTACATGAGTTCTGTCATCAACAGAAGCAAAGTTAATGGAACAAACTTGGAACAAGATTCACCAAAAATATCACAGGTAGCCTTATACTTAATTATTATGAGCTGGGATCTCACTGTTGTGAGTTGAACTGAGGTAAATGGAATAAAATGGTTGGTTTGTTAATGGCCTTCGTACTGCATAAAGGACTGAGGCTGATTCATCAGCGGAGAGCAACAGTTATGAGGCACAGTCCTTCACGGCCATCAGTCACTGCTCACTGCTGTCACAGGTTTCCAGCTTTTAATCAGGCTGTACCCACCATGAAAGAAAACCCCTGCCAGTAACATCAGAAGCCAGTAAAATGTGTGCAGTACATTTTACCAGTCGGCGTAGCCATGCACGCACACTCACACCTTATACACAAACACACACACACACACATGTATAGGCATGCACGCTGCAGGAGCAGTAGAATAAGGCATTACCATAAATTCATTAGAGTGGTTGGGCAGTATTTATAAACATGTAGAGATGTTGTTTAGAATGTCTGACTGGATGGATTACACATCTACACAGCCTAGTGAAGGAAACACTCCCAATATACACACTGTTTACACTGGGAAAGAGAGGGAAACAGAGAGAGAGAGCAAGAGAGAGAGAGAGAGAGAGAGAGATTGTGGGAGGGTGAAATAAGGGAGAGAAGTTCAGCAGGAGGGAGAAAGAGAGAGATAGGAGAGAGAGAGAGAGAGGAGAGAGAGAGAGAGAGAGAGAGAGAGAGAGAGAGGAGTGGGGGAGTGGGGTTTGAGTACATCGCTCCACAAGGTCCCTGAGTGGCATGTTTTACAGAGCGAAATAAACATCCAATAAAATAAACACCACTCGGCTGTGCTGTGCTGCGCTCTGCTGCCGTGTTCTGTACTGGGACAGCACAGAGAGACTTCTGTGTGTGCCTGCCAACACACTGTGTACATGGACACATGCATACGTGTGTGTGTGTATGTGCGTCCACAGGTGTATGACTGTAAATATGGGCGATGTGTCTGGAAGCTTACTTGGATGTTTGGTTTGAGGTTGGATTGAGGGTGGTAATGGTCCAGGGTTTGGAGGGAGAAGAGAGGAGAGAGTGGATGAGCGGACGTGGGTCCCGCACACACACACATACACACACACACACACACACACACACACAGGGAGAGATAGATATAGGTGGTCAGGAAATTCAGGACTCAGATATGTTTTTCCTATGAGAAGTTTGTCCTGCCACTGAGTCTGCGATGGCACATGGATGTAGAAATGGTGGCTGGAGATATTCCTGGGGATATGGATACATTTTCTGGTTTGGATCAGTTATATCTGCTGTGAAATGAACCTCATTTGGATGGAAGCTTACCACAATAGATTAAAACAAAGTAAGTCTCTTACTCACTCATAATTATACATCTTGATGACATCAAGGGTTTGAGTGTTGGTTCTGTGATTTATAGCTTTGGGAGATAGTTATCCATGTTGATTGATTTATCTGTTCAAGACCAAAGAAATAGCATATGCAAATTCTTAAATTGGGTTGTACTCCCTTTATATACCACAATGTTCTGCCAAAATACACTGCAATACAACCATTTTACTTGAATTACTGGTGGTATTGGCTTTGACACAGGGTATAAAAAGCCACATGGGGGCAAAGGGAGGCAGAAGGGAGCAGTGGAAGAAGTGATGAGGGTGTTGATGGAGCAGAAAAGTAGCGAAGAGAGCAGATCTGGAGAAAGAGAGACGAGGGCAGAGAGAGAAAGAGGATGGAATTGTCGCTCTGTAGAAAAGCGTATATAGGCTAGAGGAGATGTGAGGAGGAGGAGGAGGAAGAGGAGGAGGAGGGATGGAGGAGAGGGAAATCAGACAGGTTGGACTATGAGAGCACACACAGGCACACTCTGTTTAATGTCTCGCTGACATTTCTGCTCTCCACTCCTCCCCCACCCCCACCCCCTACCCCCCTACCCCCCAGACCCTCTCTCACTGGAGACGAATGGGCAGAGAGGAAAAGCCAGGGAAAAGAAAGGAAAAAGAGCACGGACGGAGTCTGTGAGGAGACGCAATGCTCTGTCTGTACTTCGCTCAAGGTCACAAGACCCAGACAGGGTCAGGGGTCAGGGTTCATGGAAGGGCCAGCCAATCAGGAGGTGGGCAGGTCTGGGTGGGATTAGGTTTCACTGCCAAGGACTCTCCCTGACATTACCTCTCCGTCCCTCGTTCAACTCGCTCCACTCAAAGACCGTCTTTTTGTCTTTCTCCCTTTCTCTCCATCCATTTCTTTCGACACAACATCTCTTTACTTTCTCTAAATACTCCTTGCCCATTCTCTCCTGTTCTCCCCCCCCCCCCCCTCCATTATCTTTTATGTCTTTTAAGGCTGCAAGAGTACCTTCATCCTTGTATACATCGTCTTCCAAAGAAATGGCTCCATTGAGGAGCTGTAGATCCCTAGCTGTAGGGAGAGAATTGAGCAGTGCTCTAGGAGTTTCTGCAGGGCATATTTAGAGGCTACCTAATAGTTCACTCCTTGAGTCCTTGAGTAAATTCTTTCTGGATTCCGTCACTCCATTAACCCATGCAGGCAAGGCTATGTGTGTGTGTGTAGGTGTATGTGTGTGTGCATGCATGTGTGTGCATCATTGAGGTTTTCGTTCACTGTCACTGCCCTGTGTCTGGTGCTCATTTCACCGCTCTAAATCAAACCATCTGTGTATTCAACTGGTGGAATGTTCTCCGCACAGACACACACAACTGCCTCCACACCTCCAGTCCATTGAAACCAGCCCTAACTGGTGGTGTCCATATCAACAGATGAAAGATGTTAGCTACCAGCTTCGTCGGTGACCCTCACATTTATGCATTAGCTCAGTCAGCTACTTAGCCTCTTTGCGCTGCAGCAGGTAGAAGGCTGGTGTTCAACTGGGTTTGGGCCCGGTCCCAAATCAAACAGCAGGCATCCACAACGTGACGCTAACAGCCAACACTC
>NW_027279270.1:7500-40000 GCF_046629955.1 Centroberyx affinis | reverse complement strand
GCTCATTAGTTCCTAAAGGATTTGTTGTTATTTGTGTTTAAGTGATAACATTACATATAAAATTAATTAAATTAAATTATTTAAGAATTCAAGCTGGCTGGCTTACCAGCCTCATGAAAGGTTGGGTTTTTTTTTCCTGATTAAAGGGTTTATTCTTAAAGTGAATAAATTTTAGCATTTATTACCATTTGCCCTCCAAACCCACTGCAAAAAGATCTTTGTGATGAGGCTTCATTAATATGCATAATCAGGCAATGCTGGACATTAGTCCACTAGCCTATTATGCCTATTATTGGGAGATGACCATGACAGAGCTTTTATTAACCTCCTTATATTTCATATAAAATAAGCTGTTCCCTTTGATGATCAAGGTGACCTTTATTTTGATGGCAATCCACTTCATCTATCCTACAAAGCAGCCAGTAATGACAGCTAAACGATTTATATACAAAATTATTTATTTCATGTGAATTGGAAAGTATACCAATTCAGTCTTTTAATATGGCTGGACTGTCTTTGTATACTGAGTGAAATAATGTAAAGCATTTAGAGACACACAAACCTATTTTTATCAGTAACCAGATGCTGAGATTGGTTTTATCACCCAGCACAAAGGAACTTCCTTCTACACCACTTCTATCATTATTATTAGTAGTAGTAGTATTATCATTATTATTATTATTTTTAGTAGTAGTAGTATTAACATTATTGGAATGTTAAAAAATTGAGACGGATTGGCTTATTTTCCCTATGCAAGTACATGCATTAGACACCAAGCCTTTGCTGTAGCTGTGTCACTACTGATGGTGCCATTCATAAATGGTACGATTGCTCCATCTAGTGTAAAGAAGACAAAGTGTCACTTTTGACTGTGATCAGTGTCCCTAAACTTTGGAACAAAGTCTGAGGAAATACGATTAGCTCTCATTAAGCAATACTGGTAGGCAACTGCTAATTTCTTTGTTTATAGTCCAATATGGTTTGTGAATTTTGCATTAATGACGCACCTGTAACAGTTGTTCTTTTTTTCATGTATATTTGTATTCTTATGATAATAGTACCGTTATATGGTCTTTTGCTATTTGTGTTCTGCTGGGCTTAATCGATGAAAGGAATGTCTTCCTGTCATCATTGCTGAATGATATGGTTGATTTTAGAGTTTCACAAAATTGCATTTCAGTACTTTTATTTAAGGTGGACACTTTTGTGGAGCAAAATGTTTTTCTTAAAAATCACTTCATTGTTTTAGTAAATACTCTAGACTGTCTTTGCTAGACTGTGGATGTGGCACAGAAGCAACAAGACTCTATGATGTAACTGTGAATGCAGAGTGTATGAAGTGCATTGTGACATTGTGACAATGACTGTGTATGGACATTCTTTACATCAACCACAACAAATCATTTAAGCTTTCATTAATTTATTTTGCAGATTATGGTAAACATGCACAACATAGACAACCCCTTGCCTTTATCCTTTGTATCATTATAAAATTCTTTCTGAGTCTTGTGGACATCTTTTTTTTTTTATCCACTTTTCAATCTATCAGTCTATCAAACAAATGGGCTGCGATAGATTGACCAGGATGGAATGAAGGCTGGTTTGGGGATTTTGCCAATAACCCATGTAGCCGATTGTCCTGTTGTCTTTGGATGAGACCTCCTTATCCGTTATCATAGATAGGAGTTCTCCAAAAGTTAGCTTTACATCCCCTCAGTTTTAAATTTCATAAGTATAGAACTCTTTTACAGAAATCTAGATCTTTACCCTGGAGCTTTGGGGTTTATCCTCCTGGTTCTCCAAAGCCACTACTAGCACCTTTGAGTGTCCAGTCTGACATCTGGACCAGGCCATTCTGGCCTAACTTCAAACTCAAGTCCATCTCATGTAACCTTCTCTCTCCCCTTACCCTTTCCTGATTTTTGTCTTCCTCTTGAGTTTGTGTCTTGCTGTTTCTCTTTTCTCTTTTCTTGCCATACATGTGGGGCCTTTTCGTTTGGGTGTCTTTTCTCCTCAAGTCTGTCAAGATCAGTCTGTTGTCAGTGCAACTCAAATTCATCTTCCATTTCCATATCACAGTCTGCCTGTTTGATCATTTCTGTTGTTTTATGTGTTGAGCCATCAGCATTGTCTGCCTAATCGTCATCACTGATATCAGTGTCCAGACCTCTGTGGAAGAGAGCCAGTCTCTCACCCCTGTCCTTGTTTTTTCCGCTCTGTTTTGGATATAATCTCTCAGACAATCAACACTGTACTGATATTCTTTCCTGAACAAGTCATTTTCCTCCATAAAGTTGGATATTTTGTTAACTCGTTGGGATTCTGTTCTGTCATGTTTTCTCATGGATAAATAATTGTGCTGCATTTTAATTTTCTGTGTCAAATGTCTATTGCAGTTTGATTTCTGAAACAGCGTCCTGCTGCCAAGAAGGGTTTGGCCTCTCATTATCCCATTCTGCCTCTCCAGAATGAGTCTCAGGAAACTGTACCAATTCTGGATTAACGTCCTGTTCCCAACCTGAATCTGGCTGTTCTTTTGATGGAGTCTCTGGATTTAGCTTGTGGATCTTCCTCTGTTTCCCCAGATGGGTTTGGCAACTCATTCTACGTCTGTAAAGTCAATTTCTGGATGTTATGCCATCAACTGAGCCATATATTCTACTCCTCTCATCTCCTCTTTCTCCTGCCTTTCTACCTCTATCATTCTTTATTTATCATTTATTTATATATTTATTTATCATTCTATAATTTTTCTTCAGCTCAAGGTGAGCAACACTCTCATCCTCATTTCACTCTCACTCCATTCCTCCTCTGTCCCCAGCCGACTCCTTCCTACCAGGACTTCCTCCATCACTGGGGTCTCATCAGTTTCCTCCTCATCAGTCTTGCTTGTCATCCCTCCCCTTGCCTTTCACTGAGGGATGAAGCCTGAGTTTTATTGCCCTCAAGAATTGGCAAAACTTCTTCAGCCTACTTCTCTGATGATTTATAGGGTGTTCCCCTCCTCCTCCTCTCCATCTGCCTGGTTGTTCGCCATTCTGTATGAAATTGGATATCTGTGGAAAACATATCAAAAGCGTAACATCTTAACTAGCTCCTACAACCAGTATTGTGGAGAAGTTTACTCATCTGAAGATTTGCTGACTCTAGTTTCTGGCAGGCAGCTGTCATAGTGTTGCCATTATAAATGCAATAAACTTTCCCTGCACTTGATTTCAATGCAATATTTGTTGTCCTAATCATTTTTTGTTATCCTAATAATTTTTTGTTATGTCACAGGGTTAGGGTTAGGGTCTGATTTTGTATTAAATGACGGCGGATGTAGATATTATAGATAGTAACTTTTCTAAGTAACTTTAGTTAACAAAACAATATTTCTCTTGAGGGTAGCTTTGCTGTAGTTCAGCTTCCCCCAAAGCAAATAGTAGATTGTAGGCCTAAGTAGCCTTGCCAACACTGACAACAACACAGGAAAAAAAACAACAGATAAATGATGTTGCTGTTGAGTCAAAAAAAAAAAGTAAATCAACATAAATGATTTAGTAAATCCACTTTCTATTCAACAGAGAGAGAATTTATTCCCCTCCTCATTTATTTCAGTATTTATTTATTCCTATATATCCTGCTCCATAATATGCTAATAAGATGTTTCAGTGGGTTGAGGTGTCATATAGTCAAGCATAGCAATCAAACTATTGGAGTTCACTGACTCCAAATAATGTGTTAAACACCACCCACATGTATTTGATTGACACAGCCTCATTGTCTCAGCAGGGAGAAATACAGAAATAAATAAATAGGGAATAAATAAATAAATAAAAAAGGAAATAAATGACTATATATAAAAAAATGAGTATGCATTGTCTTACATATTTATTATGCTCACTACTATAACACTCACTATTCCAGATTTCTATGCATTTCTAGAACACAGGACCAAGATGTCATAATGCCACAGTCTTTGTTGTTTTCTGGGGTTTGGGCCGGTGTAACCATGACAACCTCAAATTTCATCATAATCACTGTGTTACAGTGATTACAGATTACAGCAAAACAAAGGCTGAAGTAGCTTAATTCCAATTATCTAACCATGATAATATCAAATCACATAGTGACTGGAACCAGCAACAGCTGCATGTGGCATCCAAGACCAGCTGGGTTTATAACTCACCTCCATAAAGCATGACACATGTCAGCAAATACCTACATACACAACAGAAAATACATAAATACAAAAATAACAGTCAGCATGTATCACTGGTAGATGGATGGATGGGTGATTTTATAGAGCTCATATTTTTTGATAATATGATAAACTTGATAGGGCAATATGGAGGCATAACATGGGCAGTCTATAGGAATAAACACAATGCTGTAGCTTAGAAAGTCTATTCCAATTTTATTTCATTTTTTTATGACTAAGCTACATTTCTAATTCTAAGGCCTAATTGTAGGTGGCCTTTAATATCTCTAATGTCAAGTAAAATTTTACATTAAAAAAATGTGCTGAATTGGAACAGACGTCCTATCTGAAAATGACAGTTAGTCCATATGAATGAGCAGGCACAAAACTCTCCAATAGAAGATCTTTTTTTCATGGCGAGGGCCGTGCCTGCCTGGTCATCCTTATGTGTGTAATTGTACATCATGTCCAGCAGAGAGCGTCAGTGTGTTCTCTGAGTGGTTGTGGGAGTGCAGCGTGGGAAACCTCAGATATCTCAGTGGAGCCAGATATTCCACTCAGAGGCATCAGGAAGTACAAGAGCAAAGTCTGATATCTCTGCTTGATAGCAGAGTTTTTCAAAGTCTGCTTTTACTTTTACTTGATAAATCTTTTAAGAATTTTCTCCTATACTGTACTTTACTACTTTTAGTTGAGTAAGTTTTGAGTTCAAGCACAGATCTGACATTTACAGTCAAATAATAATTTTGGATGTGACCTGCTTTGTAGCTATAGTATTGCTACTATAGCTTAGCATCCATAAACTTTGGGGATTTATCATTTGCACATACCAAACTAAAATGGGTAGCCTAATTAATATTGCAAGATTTTGGATGGTGTTTTAGTAACTGCATACTAGAGTGTTTTTGATTCAGTGACCCACTCTTTTACTTTTGCTTTCTATTTGAGTATTATTTACATGTTTGCTTAATAAGATAATGAGTCTGTGGACATGCTGTTATGCTCATAAATGTTAATGATGCTGAGCACAAATCAGCTTTATTGTAGTAAGCACACAATTGCCACAGTTTCAGCCAGTACAAGTGAAAACAATAAATATTAATGAATATAGACTAACATATCATGAATCACAGATGAACTGGACACCTGTTATTCAAACACTTCCAAACTACAAACTGGACTACAAACCTTCTCAAGCCTTGGAATGGCTGTGCACTCTCTGTGAAACTTCTGACCTCTTTGTGAAAACAAAGAGGGTCAGAGGTATACGGCTATTTAGATTTTTTCTCATCAGTTTGATGTATAGTTATGATCACAACTGGTGTGAGAGAAGAATTGAGCACCACATACAGCAATCTGTAGGCCTGACCCCAGTCATGAATAGTAATGAGTAGACCGCAGAACCTCATTATAACATTGTGTAGACTGATTACACCTAGATTGATCCCCACCTACAGTAGTGTCGTTGAAATCATTGGTACTGAGCAGAATCGCCCTCGCTCTCCAAATCGCCAAACAGGAAGAGGCAGCAAAAAAAGCTGCCTGACCAATGGTATAAAAATATTCTTGATTATTATTTTATTTGATTGAGTTTTAACAAAATGAAACTTCAGTCTTAGCTTTCTTTATATTTAAGCAAAATTTCAAGGCACACTTGAGCTTATTATATGGCACATGCTGGGCTGGATCTACGCACAGGCATTCTAGGCACATGCCTAGGGCCTCCTTGCCACTAGGGGTCCCAGACAGAGGGGTAAAGAAATGCCTACATTAAATAATGTTTAACACATATTTATTTTTAAAATATTTTAAAAATATAAAAATCCAATCTAAAACTTTATTTCAATGTTTATATATTTATTTATCTTAAACATACACAACGTTACGTTAGCGCCAAATGTGTGGGAAAAAGTATTTCCGGTTCAGTGGAGATCATCACTGTATGTAGAACCAGTTGATCTGGTTCTGAAGCTAAAAGATAAAGTGGTCAGGACAAACTCATTCAAATCCTACTACAGTACTGCTTCTAGTGCTGCTGTTCTGTTTATACTGTTAATACTAGTGCTGCTTCTATTACTACTACTCCTGATACTGTAAAGACACATTAAAATCAAATGTAAAATATATACATATATACATATATGAAATGTATAATATAGGGCTATACTTTCCACTATAAATAAATGACAACAAACAAATTGCGTATGAATACCGAAATATAAATAGATAAGCTAAAATATATACCTAACTAAATTCATGAGCATAATAATCATGTGGCAGTTAAAAGTCATTTTGTTTGTTTACCAAATATCAAAATGTGAATGTGTGTGTGTGTGTGGGGGGGGGGGGGGGGGGCCTGGGTACATGTGCTATACCATGCTATCTTAAACCCACTGTCCTAAACTGAGGAGGTAGCCTACCTATACTACAGGCCAGCACAATTAGCTCTTCTCAGCTGGAGGAAACCTTATCAGCTCTGTGTGTCATGTGTCTGCTCACCTGGCAGCTGTTTATGTAAAAGAGTCATACTTTAGCACTGCACCTGCCCACTTAGCTTCAATGTTCCACACACCTGCCCACCATTTACACACATTCACCAGGCTGTAAACACACACTTCACAAAAACACCTGCCAGATTAGCTCCATACCTGTCTGCCTGGGTTCCTGCCTACCTCAAAACTAATCTCTGTGACTCAAAAATAGCCTTCCGCTGACGTTAGCCGGCCTGACAAGCTGCACTCAGTACCGGCATTGTTTGTTTTTACCCTCTTGATCTCATTATTGACAATTGCAAACAGGCAAAATTCAGTCTTGAAAAGTACAATGCAGATCACAGAAAACAGAATATAATCTGGGTTACATCACTGTGGTTCATGTTGACCTTTGTGACTTTTTCAAAATGAAAGCAAGTGAGGGAGATCATGGCATAAAAGTACTTTTGTGCAATTTATCACTGTTGTGTAATAGTTGAAATGTAGTCTCCACTACTGAGTTTAATAAGGTAAAAAAAAAAAATCCTGCTATGACACAAGTCATGTGTCTGCGACCTTTAAAAATCTGGGGCTTTTACAACAGTTCCCATAAACGTCACACTCCTTTCAATTGGTAACTTCACCCCTTTAAGGTGGGTTCTGAGCGGTCACTGCATTGATTTCCCTCCACTTTCTTCGGCACATTCCTAAGGCCACTCACTCATTCAGTATGAAAAAAATAACGCACAGTCATTATTTGAATTTTTCCTTCAAAACCATTTTGGATTGAAAGTTTGATTTCATCTCGATCACACATGCTCACCATACTGTACTGTGAAGTAACATTAGCAGATAAAAGTGTGGTGCATGTGCAAGTGATCCTGTTGTGCACTGTGGAAATGGCAGTTCATTCATCATCAACAGGTCATGTACTTTAGTAAGCCATACTAAGCCACTTGATCATGCTTCCTGATCGCTTTACTATTTGTTTTATTTGTTTGATCCCCTGGTTGGCATAACAGGTCATGATCTATTACACATGTATTTACATGCAGTTCTATACGTGGAGTTTCTGCTTGGTTACCTATCTTGGGTGTCACTGAGGCAGAGAGGCCGTATTTAACCTTTATTTGTTTCGGAAAAGTGAGCATGCACTGAGCACTGCATTCTCTCATTCAGCAACACCCTGCTTCACTTTCATACCGTGGTACACACACTGACACCTGGAAGCTGCCCAGAGCAACCACAGTCTCTACTGTTGGCCACTGAGCACTTTGAGGTCACTTTGACAGCAGTTGTGGAGGAGCAAATAGTGTTTCTCTAACCTCTGGGCTACCAATGCCGTCAAGAGTCTGGAAGCCTTTTATAGGAGTGAAATACAGGAGAGTGTGACTGTATCTCAAAGAACATCCAGATCACTGATTTCCCTGACCCTGCAGCATTCAACTAGGTGGGCTCAGTGATTAAGGGTGTGGTGATCTTTACATTATTGAATGGATGTGTAAACAGTTGCACTGTTTGCACAGTTCGTTACTGTCAGTTATAGAATTGTACAGAAAAGAACAGACTGCTACAGTTGATGACTTCATGACAAGGTGTATATAGAGATGATGTTGTATGGACATGATTTGTAAGTTGGGTGGATGCTCTGTCTACAAAAACATGTGAAAACAGGACGTCCCACAACTATTTGTTGCTGACTTTTTGCTATTACTACCTAAATTGCCCTGTGCATGTCCCAACAGCAGCTGAGAATGCCAGAGAACTAGGTATGCAAAAGCATATTACCCCACTACCGTCAGATAATCTTTAAAAACATCTGGTCTTGGTGCACATGTTAAGATTCACAAGCACTCTCTCTCAATTCTGAAAACAAAACAAAGCATAGAACCACAGGTCAGGAAACATTTCTGATTGGCAATGTTAGATGCTTTTTTTTAATCATATTTCACAGATAAGGGATTTTTTCAGAATCAGAATCACTATATGCGTCCATAGAAATTTCCTTTTTGTAGCTAGTTTTGGCTTCACTACACTGGCTCCTCATCTCCTCCTGGATGGAAATCAAAATCCCTCTCATGAATTTTCAATGCATCCACAGAAGTGCTGCCCCTACATTAAAGGATAAAGGGCTTTTTACACGGGAGGCGACAGCCGCATGCGAACTCGCCTCTCTGCTCCGAGGCACTGCCGCTGTTGGGCCCAATGCAGCCATGTCCCAGCAGCCATAGAACTCCATTGTATTAAAAAAATGATTAAAAACACGTCACAGAGCCATGCCATTGCTCTGGGCAACATATTTCATCACCACGATGCACCAGGCCAGCCAACTTTTTCCTCAAACAACTTAATAAGCCGGCTGTAGACACTTTGCGATCTCAAGATGTAGTTCCGTAGCACCGAAAATAGTCCCCGGCGTAATGAAGAATTTGTTCCCATTTGAATTTGATTTGGTAATAACTACAATAGCTTGAATTTTCATGGTAACAGTTAGCGATTTTTAAAATTGAAACTATGTGAACTTTGTGAACTGTATTTCAAGGTTTTTAGCTTACAATTGGAGCCAGTGACTTCCGGGTTGACGGCTAAAAACGGTATGTGGGAAGTCAGAAAGTAACGGGATTAGAGCAAACACATTGTTGATTTTGTTATTTTCATAGGATTTGTTGATGGTAAGCAATGCATTAAAAAACACCAGCCTTATCCTGGAACTACTCACCCCCAAAAGCCTCTTCTGTAACCTGACTACAAGTGTAAGAAGGCATATAAACATTCAGTTTGACTGTCGGTCTCTTCAGTGGAATGTTGTGCATGAATATTACAAATCTGCATACTGCATAAATGAAACTCAAAATAACACCACACTCAAACTCCCCCAGCAGACACATACCACACACACACACACACACACACACACAGCTCTAAATAAGTCCACCGCAACACTCTTAGCTGTATCTCCACCCACTTTGTTTGGCCAGAGAAGACAGCAGGCTGCTCTGCTTTGCCAGTAAAGCAATTTAGATAAGTGATATTGATGACAAACAATTAACCTTGAGAGTATACAGACACACAGACACACTCCCATATGCAAGACTGTCTGTCACAGAGGCATGGACAGTGCCAGGGGGCATGAAACAGCAGTGTCATGACATCCAGCCTCCTCTCTCCACATCTCTTTCTCTCTCTTTCTGTCCCTCTAGCAGTGAACACAGTGATACAGATTCAGTTAACACACACACACACAACACACACAACCATATGCATGCACACATACACACAGTGTTGGCAGCAGTTGCAATGCTTTGAGACATCATTGGCAAAAAGGATTACCCAAGTCCTTTATCCTAAATGTTTTATCACCACTAATTTTCAGAGCCACACACACTCACTTTGTGTACTGCCACTAGTAAACATACTGTATAGCAGCATAGATTTACAGCATTAGTACTTTCCACCAAAGAGATTATTTATGTTTTTGCTTATTCCACTGACATATACAGTACTCCGTTGAAAAGGTTTAATCGAATAACAGATGTTGGTGCTTGAGGGTGGAAGTTGATCTCTGAGAAATTCATAATTGCACTTGACAGGCATCTGTTGAGGGACACGGTGTGAATGAGACAAAGAGAGAGAGAGAGTGATGACTATTGATAGTCATCATATGATGGAGTGCTAACCCAGAGAACACACACACACACACAGACACTCTGTACCTTAATGCTTTGGCAATATTGTTCTAAACCTTCATGCCAATAAAGCCTACTGAGGGTCCTCAGTCAATACTAATAATGCACGTGGAAACTCTAGTGCAATATGAGATTGCACAAAAACAAAATTATCAGTCTTAGTCATTGTGGTTTTTCTTCATTGACATAAAGGAGATTTTTGCATACCTCAGCAGATGTAGAGGAATTACTACTAGAGGGAGCATACAGTGATAAGATGTGCTGGAACTTTACCCTAAATGTTCCACAAAGTAAGCTGTGAGTGTATAGATCTTCTAATGTCAATAGAACTGTGCAATTTACAAGATATTTTGGAAAAAAAAAAGTTTATTAATTTAACAAGCATACAAAACAACAAATCATGTTTTTTTTCAAACTACCAATGCAGTTTCAGTGCAATTCCAAAATATACATTTTTCAGCAGGGCAAGTTAATCAAAGTTATTCACGTCAGAAACAGCCACTTAAATATTCCTTTTGATTATCTTTTGACAATTGTCCTAGCCAGAGGAAGCTCGCAAGTGATACCTTCATGAGGTAAAACTGTATACATCCGATCTTTAACATACAAAACAAAGCACTACATCACAAAGGAAATATTAAATAGATGAACAAAAACATAAGTACTATAGCACAATACAAAACAATGCATTTGTAAACAAAGATTGTAAACAAAAAAGGAAATTCTAAGTGGTTACAGATATTTGGTGTGTGACTTTAATAAATACCTAGCTGATGCATTTCTTAAATTGTATCCTTAAGTGATATATATAAGTTATCACATAGTAAGATGACCACAGAGATGAGACAGAGTACATTTGTATTTGGTGTGCAAGTCTAGCAGACTGTCAGTTATAACTTTAAAGGTGAAGGATGTGAAAATCTGGAAATGACCTTGAGTTTTAGTCAAAGTTTCTCTTCCACTAAGTGGATTCTTTCACAACTAGGCCTATAGGCTATATCATGGATATCAACTGAGAGGCCAATTACAGGTAAAAGACCTACTTCCTTTATCCTTGTCCTTCAGTTAAAAAGTGTGACATTCTATGTTAGCTTCTTCAGCAACGTTTGCCAACAGTACAGGCATAACTTTTCTCATTCACTCACAGAAACAATGCTACTTTAAGACAGGATCAGAGTATTGGCAGGACACAGCAGTAAAACAATGACAAGAGCTCATGGATTGTGCTACCAAAAAAGGACTGACTTCAGTTAACTCCCTCCGCTGCCTCAACTGCAAAGCCTGCTGCAACTGGAGGATCTTGAAGCTTGTGTCTGGCACAGCAGGTTGAGGAGAACGACTGGTCCGGTAGTGATTTCCAAACACCACAACAACCCCGACTCCACAGTTTAACAATAGCTCATCATCAGCAACCACAATACCAGCAAGGCCAACAGAATACTGATGTACAGACTACAAGTGGGATGTTATAATGAAAGTCTTACTTCAGAACCCATTAGTTAAGAAAACTATACTGAAAACTGGCCAAGGTGACATAACATCTTGTTCAGAAGATTTCACAGTCAATGAGTCAAATGCCACATTGATGACATGTTACAGGTTTCTTTGGAATGGTATTTTTTTTCTTCAGGTGCTACAATTACGCTGCTACATAAAACTGAACAGTGGTGTCAGAAATGGAGCACGGACCCTGGAATCCATGTGGAACTCCTGTGTTCCTAATTCTGCTGAGTGATCCACATTGAAGAGTTATGGAGTTTTGCCTGTTGACAAAATTGCACCTTTGCTAATTTCCATTCTAGCCTTCCACCAATGCCATCAATCTGGCAAATGTTGACTACATCACTGATTTATGGGTTCTTAGCAAAAACTAACGCAGGGCTTTTAATTTAACCGCTCCAACCGCCTTTGTGCAAGCACACCCTACGCAGAAGTTAGTATGTTAGTATCAGATACTGCTACAGTCAGATTCTTCTGGGTATCAAACACATACTGTTACTGTCAGGTGTGTAACAGACACTGTATTAGCATATCAAAATGTATCATTGACAGAATCTCAGCTAGTAAAGTAACCTATGTTAAATATGCCCTTAAAAGCAAGCAACTCATAGATAGATATCATCAGTCAATAATTGTGCTATTTCTCTAATACACAGGATTCAAAAAGCACACAACCCTTCAGTCAGCAATCAGCCACACAGTGAGAATAAAAGCCTTGAAGACATGGCTGTCAATGGGAGCTTGCTGTTTGCAGCCATATTACATTATAATTTACAAGTTATTACTGCCATTAAAAAGGAAAGATAGGTGAATTGTGGTCATCTCGTCAGAAAATTGGACTTAATGTAAACACAGCATTCACTGGTAAGCCAAAGCTCCATTTGCTTGTTTGTCATCCCACAATCACAGCAACTCATGAGGATGAGTCTATCAACATCATGAGCCTAGTGGAGATGAAAGTAGAATGCACTAGAATAAGGAGTCTACTTGTCAGTTATGTTCAGCCACATGTTTTATAGCCCACACAAAGATAAAAAAGAGAGAAAGAGAGAAAACAATGTGTGCTAGTGAGTATGTCTGTGCTTTAAACAGTGAAAAGTGATAGGAAAAGGCATGATCACAGGTTAAGGCCTCTCTTTTTCTCTCTCTCTCTCCCTCATCACTCTTCTCAAGCAAGCGTTTGTCCACTCAGTTCCACCTCTCAAATGTTGGCCTTCCAGCTCTCTCTCTCTCCTCATTGTCCATCTTCCTCTCTACCTGATGCACTCCTCCTCTGAGGGGCTTTCTGATTCCTCGTTCTCACTGTCATCCAACTCAGGAAGATCTCCCCACAGCAGCAGATTCAGACCTGCAGACAATGGAGACAGGGTGACAGTGCTTTTTAGAACAGGTTTGACAAAGCAAAACTTCAACAGGCGGAGCTTATACTGACCTGTAGCATCCAGTCTGTTGAGAGTAGACACAGCATCGCTATTAAACATCCAGAAGTGGCCGTTGTTACAGGACAGCAGGCAGGGTTTACAGGGGGCCACGACATGATAGCCCACAACATTACCACTGGGGGGACCGAGTGAAAGAGAGAGAGAGAACAAAGAGGAAAAATGTGTCAGCATTTTATTGTGAGCACCTGTGAAAACTGCTAACTCCACTGCTGTGTCTATTATCTAACAGATGTTGTTTTTTTCTGTGTACAACAACAAAGGCCTGGGGATACAAAAGAGGTTCCACAAAAGCCTCACTGTAGTACCAAACTCTGCTCAAGGTTGATATTAGAAAGAAATATGAAATGACAGAATTTTAAAAACAACTGCAGGTGTATCCTATGGAAGACAGCTATATGTGTAAGACCCATTTGTTTCTTGTGCTAATATGCCTAACCTAACCTAGCCAGGTTTTTTTATTAGCATCTTGCACTAGCAGATGGTCTGACCAAAGCAAACACTGGAGGGTATGAAAGGGCTCTACATACCACTTGAGACAGGCAATGTCTCTCAGTTTGCATTTGCAGCTTTCAGTAGAGTAGCAGCTGGCCACAAAGTCAACAGTTCTTGGGGGGAGGGCGCGTGGAATAAGAAAGAAACATAGCCATGAATTTGTAGAAGTAACAATACATGTTAATAAAACATAGCTAATCATAGTTTGGGTGCCTACATGCATCTCGCATCTCAACAATCAGAGGCATAAGTGTAGCGGCAGTGTGGCCAGCTGTAACAGCAGATCAAAACAAACAATGGCTAGCAGCATTGGCTAACTAGGTAGCACTTACCTGTTGGGTGGTATGTCGGTCGAAAAAAGCTCAATCTCAGTATCTGCAAGAAGCACTGCTTTCATGCCTCTCGTGCAGAGCAGACTGTCACAGAATATGCAGTTTACTTGAGTCACACACTTGTTTTTGAAATTAGCGTTAGATGTAGACATGGTTGTCTTGCTAAAATGGACGGTTTCTCACTCTCTCCCCAATGTTTGTCAGCCTCAGACAGCCAATCCAGCAGAGCAACGAGGCTCGGGCACTACCAACTTTGCTCACCTCCCTGCTATCCGTCCAATTCAGAATAATAATAATGTATTAAACGTTAACTTCGCAAACGTTAACGCTAGCTAATATGTCCTTGTGCTAGCCTTTTCCTGGCAAAATAACGGAAGGCAGCTAGCTTGTTGGATAAACGGGCGAACAAACGTCGGTTTCCGTGGTACAGTCTATATAACGAATCCCTCGGTTAGTCGTATTTTTAATAAATAAAAAACGTTGGCGATTAGCGAGTCTAATTTTAAACGACTGGCTTTGGATCCAGTCAAAATGTAGCTAACAGCTATATAGCTGTCAGCTTTGTTATTAACAACTTCCTGGTATTTAACAACACTTCCTGAAACTTTCTTTAAACGACCCCATAACTGACTCTGATTGGATGTGCTCTACAATAACCGATGCCGATTGGACAGCTTCATCACACAGTCTAAATTTGATTAGTTAAAAATTAGAATTGATTGGCCCACCTTCAATGGTTCTGAAAGCCAATTTGTTTGCTTGTGTGTCATTCCTTCCCCGTTCGACCAATCGTGGTATGGGAAATATAGACCTCGTCCTATAAAGTTAGGCGGGGCTATCGTTTGTTTGGTCTGAAAAGTTGAAAAATAAAAAGGGAGGGAGGTCCTTGAACGAGGAGTGGACAATGTAACTTCAATGACATGTTTTTCTAGAACTTGGTCTCGTCAAAAGTGCAAGGCAAGGTTAATGTATTTCCATTGCTTTAACTTCAGAGAGAATAGTTTTGCAATTGCTAGCTAACGGGCTAAAGATTAACTTAGCTTTGGGCTTTTTCATCATTTCTGGGGGAAGGGGGTGTCCTCAGAAATGCCAAAGCTAGTTTGCTTCAGTCAGTATGATTTTACACATTTTTTTGCCATCAGTTAAATCCTCTGCACATCCGGTGTGCACAGAAATTGTCCTTAAAATATCAAAATGATCCACTGACAGCTTGTCTTGCTACTGTCAACCCTTACTGGGGGCTATAGTAAATTCCTGAACAGATATAACGGTAGACAGGGATGTAGTGGATGGATGCTAAACCTACGTTTACACAGTGTACACCTTTTTATTTGCGGTACAGAGTTAACCCACTCATTTACGCTGAGGTAAATCTTTATAATGTAAATTGATAGTAGGCCTATGCATCATCCTCAGTAGTATCATACTAATCTATATAGCCTGAGGATAAGGTATTAAGTGAAAAAGGCATCAATTAGCCTAATGCTGTCCTGAAAATGTAATTGAGTTTTGTTTCTATCGATGTCTGCCGTATGATGCCTTTTTTATGGATATATAGGTCAACTGGTCAAAGTGATACAGATCTTCTGGACCTGTTACATGCAATTAAGCAGGGTAATCCGCAACAAATGTGGTTTATGTGCCCACATCAGTACAGTTTATGCATTAGTGCATCCATGCCTGTCCTGCGCATTGGGCTGACCAGCCAGCCCCTCCATCCACCCTGTCCCTCTTCCCACTAGAGGAGGAGCAGATCTATCAGACAGGCGGACAGGCAACTCACTCACTGAGACCGGCTGAGGACCAAACTTTTGGCAGTGCTGAATGACAAGTTGTTGCTGTGTTTTTTGTTTGGTTTTTTTTAAGGGGGGATGAATCTAATTTCCCCTGACGTTGTTTGCAGTATAACCGGTTTTGAGGAGGCGGTGAGGCACGGCGGAGCCACACGGATGGGAACACACAGCAGCAGCGCCAAACTCACAATGCGCCCTGAGTGAACAGAGGCAGGGAGACAATACAGATCCGCGGGCAGGCTGAGACGCTGCGATCTTCCATCGGGTTTCTCTTTTTCAAAACCACTTACAGAGTTGTATTTTTTCCCCCCTCTACGGTTATTTTTTTTGATTGATTGGTACAACATTGACTTCACTACGTGGGCAAGTGGTTTGATCTCCAAACTCAGCCATGACGTCTCCGGCCAAATTCCGAAAGGACAAGGAGATAGTGGCCGAATATGAAACTCAAGTTAAAGGTATAACTTTTTCTTAAGCTTTTCGGGTTGTAAAAGATTATTACTGTTTCGACAAACCAGCGACGTAGCCACGATGTAGCGATGTTACATATTGTATTTTGCTCCTCTCGGCTGATTGCATGATTTTCTATAGGCTACCCTCGCCTCTCCAATCTGGCTATCATTACAATAACATATAACGTGTCGATCGTCTTTGTGTTTCATTTCAGCCAATTATGAATGGTAAATTGTCATCATACGGCGGTGGCAGATCAAATCGTTTTGATGATTTTAACATCATGATCAGCGTGTCATCAAGCGTGTGATCAGTCGCCTTTAACACACAGATGGCTAACAAAGACGGGGAAAAATGTTTTGAAACCTGCTTTGCTGTGCAGATGTGGCTTTGATATTGTGTCTAAACAAAAGCAAATGTATAATGTGAAGGTGGTGCATGTGTGTAGGTTGTGTACCCGGAGGGCTGGGGTTTCGACATGGAACAAGGCAGGGCGTTTTCTCTCTTTCTCCTGCATGTCTGTCTGTGCTGGTGTGTGCTGCCGTTCAGAGGCGCTTACTGAACATGCTGCAATGTGTGAGTGTCTGTGTGTCCAAGACGCATCTATGGGTTAAACGCTGATTGTAGTGAAATGATTACGTTATGGCAGGGATTGTCCAGTGACCACGGTTCGTCGGTGTCGCCTGAACCGATGATGAAGGGCATGGGGAGTGCAGCCGGAGTGGGAGAGAGCCAGCAGATTCAAGGGTTGTAGTGGGTAGAAGGGGGTGTCCAGTTGTTAACTGTTTACTGGCTGATGTATCGATGTTTCTGTCAACAGGCGCCCTATATTCAACTGGACGCTGTCAGTGAGTGTCAGTTGGGGGTCTTATCAGATCTGGTTTAGGTGTGGCGGGTGGGAGCTGTGTTGGGGAAGTAGAGCGCACAGAGGTGGCTGCAGGGGGGAGAGGGAAGTGGAAGAGACAGAGGACAGGATATTGCCCTCCTCATGAACAGCATGTTTCCACTTCTGCTGCAGTGGCAGATGACCAGATAAGACTGGCCGCCCCCCTCCCTTCTCCCCCTCATGTCCATATGAGAACAGGACACCCATCCTCTTCCTAGCCTTGTTCCCATAATGGTCACCTCTTGGCCTCCTGTTCTCCTCCAGACCCACTGTCACCTGCTGGTGTCTTAGACAGAGCGGCAGCCGGTGTGAGATGAAGGGGTTTGGGAGAGACAGGAGTGTTATCATACATCTCTATATGTTGTCATACTCAAACATTTACTGTGGGTGTACATCTCTACTGTAGAGTCTGATTCTGATCTATAACAATAACTATATTGATAACAAAAATATTTTAATTGTTCTATGTAAATAGAATGTCTGTGTTCCCACTACATCAATAACTATAAGAACACCCCAAACTATAACTATATTTTTGGTTAAATTCTTTTGGATACAGAGACAACAATAAAACATTTTCAAAGAAGGGGAGGGAGAATTCGGTAGCTCATTGCAGTGATGGCTTTATTTGCTCAAGGACTCAAGAAATTTGCTCAACTACAGATGTTGTAGTGTGAATGCTTGAGCAACAATTAATCATTCTAGGTTATAGTTATCTGTATAGTTATCGTTCTAAGATGTGTATGGGCCTTTAATCTAGCGAGTGGTAGTCCTGTCAGTAGAACTGATGGACAGAATAGTCCAAGCTAACTGGGCTTGTCTCACTATCTACCACTTGGTTCTTATTAACCGCTTCCTCTTGTTTACCTGTCCATCTGCAAACCCCTGTGGCTGTCACCACAGTGACATTAGTGTCGTTGTCCCAATGTCCAAGCAGCCTGCTGTTTGTGCTTGGCAGCCTGTGTAAAGGCTTTCTGTCCGTGCTGCATTGTGAGGGCTGTCTGCTGTGTTTGTCACTCTGTGGACTTAATGTTTGTCCATCGACGCTCTGCATCGATTCCTGCTGTCAGCGACACTTCACTGCTCCCCAGTGCACAGCTATGTTGCGCTCTCTCTCTTGCTCGCTCTCTCACTGACCGCACGTTCTTCCACATACCTTCTTGCTTATCTCGAGTGCGTAGATGAAAGGGTAAACCTGCACCTCCGCATAACTGCTTAAGGTGTGTGTGTGTGTGTGTCCCCACCTGTGCAGAGGCGTCTCCAGATGCTGTGTGTCTGCTGTGACATTCCCAGCAGTCTCCCTGCTCCTGGAGACGTTCTGTCATTACTCTGTACGCTGTCGTTAGAGATTCTCTAATGGAGGGTATTGAACAGCAACGCATGAAGCAGCTACAGTGTTTTGTGTGTACGCAGTAATGTGTATGTATCTTGTCTGTCTAATCTTTTTGATCAGCCCAGTACACTGTTACATTCTGGTGTGTTTACTATAGCTATTTATCAGGGGATAGGACACCCGCTTTCTGGTGAATCGGACTCCTATCACTCTGCTCTAACTGAGCAACAGGAGTAGGCTTTTCTGTACACTGCAACCATATGGCCTCTCAGGGAAAATTAATGTAAATCCTCCCATGGCTTATATTTGTACAGCGTAGCAGCATGAGAGGAGCACACACGGATGTGCATGTTATGTACCTGGGCATAGGAATAAACCTCAAGTATTTTAGTGTGAGGTTATTCAACAGGGTGGGGTTTAGGGATGTCAATTGGCACTGTCACCTGTGGGCATTTGAAGCTGAAGAATAATGTGTTTTTACACACACACACACACACACACACACACACACACACACACACACACACACACACACACACACACACACACACACACACACACACACACACAAAGCTTGAATATCACCATCCATTTCTAAGCCTGGGAATTCCACACAGGCAAAGTGCTGCTGATATTCTGATGTGAGATTTTGGCTCCTGCAAGGAATGTTCCTGCTGCTCAGGAAGACTCTGTGTGTGTGTGTGTGTGTGTGTGTGTGTGTGTATGTTTGTGTATGTGTGAGAGAGAGAGAGTGCAAAAGACGGACAGGAATGTTCCAGCCCAGATGCAAATGGTTATACAGTGCTGAAATGGAATTAAGGATGAGCTTTGTCACCTAGCATTCATGGTCTACAGAATGCCCATTTGGGATCAAAACCAGACTGCTACCTTGCCTTTAGGAAGATCACAAATTACTCTGAGCTTTGACACTATTATAGTCTCTATATCTGACCGTGTAGCATTTATCTAGGCAACGCACGTCGAGCAGCAATCAGCTTGCCTCGTTTAGCAATCAGCAAGCCTGGTATATTATTTATATGGAAAGCATTTTAAATACATGCAATGAAAAACATTTTAGTGGAAAATTAGGCGGTGCTGAGCCTTTAAAAACATTTGGCATATGTTTAAATTTTCAAATACGCCTTGGCCCAGTACTTCGGCATCTCTCAGTGCTTTACACATCTGGAAATGTTGATAAATGATTGCCAGTGTAAATGAGTCCCAGTCTTGCTACTGATAAAAATGTATTGATTTTGGTGTTTTTGCGGTTTGTCAGAGACACACAGAAGGAAGTATGGCCATACGGTCTGATGGAACCGGGAAGCCTGGCACAGATGACACACTGGACATCTCTGATTGATTTTTAGGCTCAACACACACACACACACAATGTCCCTGTGGGCTACCATGAGGCCTGATCCAGACTGGCCAGTGAAGTCAGGCAGCACCACACAGATATGATGCTGATTTATGTCCGTCTCCCTGAAGAGGGATACATGCCTGTGGCCGTCAACTGAGTGTGTGTTTGCCTGCGTGTGTGTTACCAAGCTGTGTGTTTACAAGGCAGCCAGAGAAACATATGATTTAGGATAAATGGCTGCTGTCACTAGCACACAATAGAAGAGGAGGTGACACATAGCAAGAGGTTTGTCTGCGTGCATGCTTGTTTGTCTGTGTGTGTGTGTGTGTGTGTGTGTGTGTGTGTGTGTTATGCATGGGCTGAATATTTATGTTTGTGAGCCTGTTGTGCTTCATTGATGTATATTTGATCAGGGGGAGCATAGGGGGTGGGAAGGTTGAAGAGGGGTCCTCTCATATGGATGGATGGCTGCTGTTTATCATTTATTAACAGCTATCATATGGGTCACTCACTACGTCTGTAGCGAGAAGCAGTAGGATAGAGAGATGAGAAAGCGTATGGGAAGATGGCGACAATGATTGTGATTATAACACTGATGATGATAATCCTAAGAGCTGAGAATTCTGCGTGCGTGTGTGTGTGGTTGGAAGGCTGTGGGAAGACATCTTTAACTAATCTCCTGTTGTCCACTTTAATGCAATCTGTAACGACCCACGCTCAATTACTCTGTGTGTTTGTCTGCATGCCTACATACGTGCTGTGTGTGTGTGGCTATGTGTGTGTGTGTGTGTGATCTTTTTAACGACCCCTAGTCAATTAGGCCTGGACTGTATTGATAGAGTGATTCCAGTAGTGCAGTGACCGCAGGTCAATCATACAACTCTGAATGTAACTGTTTACTCTCTGTAGACTCTGTCCAAGTGTGTGGATGTGTCTGTCTGTGTCCGAGTGCGTAGGTAGAATGGGAAAGAAAGGAGTCTGATCTGACACAGGTTGTGTGGATCTCTGTGTGTATTGCGTGCTGAATACAAAACGCTGACGGTGCTTAAAATAATCAGTCAGGAAGGATGTTTGTGTAAAGCCACGGATCAGGAGTCAGGCTGGAACACACACAGATCGCAAAGGGAGTGTGTGGGGCTTCCTGTTTGGGCCCAGGGCTTAGTGCCTAGGCAAAGGAATCAACTGCACTTTGTGAACTCCTGTAGCCTCTCACATAACACACACAGAGTGTGACTGTGCTTGGTGTGTCAAGGTGGGTTAACTCTGCAGATAGTACACTGCCTATCAGAGAAATAGAAAATGAAAAGAGGAGGGGCTGGTGCAGCAGGAGATTAAGGTAGAGATTTTTTTTAAGGAAAAATCCTATCTTCCTTTTGATAAGTCTAGAACATTATGTTCCAGGCAGGGTGTCCCACCGTCCTGCCGGTGTGTGTGTATGTGTGTGCGTGTGTATGTGCGCGTGCATGCGCGTGCAGTAGTAGTCGCTGTGTGCTGCGTCAGCACCAGGCACGACACGGCTGAAAACGCTTTCATTGATTCTCTGTTCCCTTCGATTTATCTGCTTCCCTGCTTCAATATTCAATGTGGCAATTTACTACGGTGCTGCACCGGGGACAAACACAGCGCCAAATTTATAAACACTGTAAGTGCTGAGTTGGCCTCCTTCACCACACACACAAACACACATACAGTGCTACTTTCAGGTCGGTGAGTGTGTTATTGTGGTTTGGATTGAGATCTCTAATCCATCCCAGCCTACCTCCCTCCATTCTAGATACAGTCTAGAGACTTGAGATAAAGAGAAGAATGTCTGCTATGATAACCATAGCTTCTAGCAACATGATATGCAGGGAAACCGGTACAGGCCTACAGCAACACCCAGCCATCAGAAGCTCAGACAATCTGGTCATTCATGGCAGAGAGATGAATAGGATGGATGGATGGATAGATAGAGATGGCTGGAGAAAGAGGAGTGAAAAAGAGAAAGAAATGTGTGGAGAAGCAGACAGCCGGTGGAGCCAAGTGGGTAAGGTCAGAGTTCAGCTTTTAGACGACTGTTGTTCATTGGTGCCAGATGTTCCAGATGCTCTGATTGGGCAACAGATGTTCCGCCTGCCCTGGTTGGCTAATCCTAACGCGTTGGCCGCCGCCCCCTCAGTGGGCCCTCAGCACAGAGGCATGTTGGGATTGGCTAAACCCCCCCCTCCCTCCACTCAGGTGCTCCTGCTTTGATGTGTAAGTGTGATGATGTGTTTGTGTGTATGTGTGTGCACTCATGCGTACTTGATTAATAGATGCCCAGCCAAAGGGGTTGCCTCTTCCACTGACATTTTGACACACGGTGAAGTTGAGATGTCATGTTTATTCATGCAAAACACACACACAAACACAAACACACCACCACAAACACACAGAGCCCTGCAGCCTTGCAGCCTTTGTTACCTGCTGTGGGGTTTTTGCATAATGTCAACTGTAGCATTCCACCCAGACAGTTGGTTTCTAAGGGACGATGAGGTCGAGCAGTTTTGTGGTGAGGAATGGGTTACTGCTCGCTGTGTGTGTGTGTGTGTGTGTGTGTGTGAGTGTGTGTGTGTGTGTGTGTGTGTGTGTGTGTGTGTGTCTGTGTGTCCTGAGCCCAGGGTTGGCATAGAGGCCTTGACCTCTGTTAGGGTGCCTCATTCAAGTTTCTCTTTCTTTATCTGACACACACACACACACACACACACACACACACACACACACACACACACACAGCAACAGCAGAGCAACCTGTGAGAGTGTTTAAGAATGTGAAAGCGGAGCCGTGCTCTGGCCTACCCCCTCACTCTCTCTCTCTCTCTCTTTCTATCCCCTATACTCCCTCTCTCTCTTTTTCAATCTTTCTTTTTCTTTCTCTCAGGCTATGTCAGATGAACAATGAGACCATTGTCAAAACTACTGGTCTTCAACTCTGTCTGTCTCTTTCTCTCTCTCTCTCTCTCTCTCCCTCTCTCTCTCTCTCTCTCTCTCTCTCTCTCTCTCTCTCTCTCTCTCTCTCTCTCTCTCTCTCTCTCTCTCTCTCTCTCTCTCTCTCTCTCCTCCCTCTCCCTCTTTCATTCCTTCTCTTTCCCTCACTCTCTCTTGTGATGTTTGTCAGTTGTGATGAAATCTGACACATTCGCTTCAGACACGCCTCCTCAGGCAGTTTAGACCAATAATCACCACTTTATGATTTCAGCATGTGTGACCACACAGACTGTGTGTATGTGTGTGTGCGTGCATGTGTCTCTACACAGTATAGTGACTCACATCCAGCTTAGACCAAGGGAGGATGTTTGTGTGTGTGTGTTGGTGAGAACATCTTTAAGAACAGAGGGATCTATATAAAGCCAAGCAGGGCAGAGACAAAGCCCACTCATATCCTCCATAAAACAATCAATAGGAGCGCAGACATCCAGCTGTAAATAAACAGGCGAGAGAGAAGAGAGAGAGAGAAAACACAGCAGTAGAAAGGTTGGATAACGCTCCCAGGGGACGCCAGAGGAAACAGGTTGTGTTTGAACAGCCCTCATACGTGGCCAGAGAGCAGGAGGAGAAAAAGGCAGGAGTTTGACCAAGGAGGGAAGGGGGGGTCGGGGGTAGGAAGAGGGAAGGAGGAGGAGGGATCTGGGAAACAGGCGAGTGGAGGCCTGAAGAGAGGAGAATTTTTGAGAGGTGTAAAGGAGGGAAGAAACCCATTACTAAACTGTACGATGCATCTGCATGATTAAATGTATGTGTACAGTATATGCACTTCTATTAGCCTTTTCACTCTCCATCTCACTCTCTCTCCCTCTCTCTCCCTCTGCTTCCCCCTCCATCAGTGCCTTTTCTGCAGGCAGGCAGAGATGGTTGCCAGGGTTACTGAATTGCCCCCATTTTTCTGGGTTTGTGAGGAGGAGAGGGAAAACGAGAAATAATAATGTAGATTTGTCTCCCCTGTAGGGCCTGGCTAATCAGGTTACCACTCCACACACACACACACACACACACTTAGATCACATTCTGTTTTTCACCTTAGGACCTAGGTCTTTTAGCTTTTTTGGCTGCTGTATACTCCAGCTTCGAGCTTTGTATTCCCATTCTTCTTACCCGCTTTCCTCTACCGTCTCCCTTACTCCTCCTTCTCATCACTCTCTTTCTCCATGGTGTCACTGCTGTTTCCTCATCTCCCTCAGGCTGTGGGGCGGTAGGTTGTGTGTGTGTATGTGTGATGTAGGTTGCACTGGCAGTCATAAAATACTGTTTAATTCTGTCTTAAAAAACGAAATTCCAAGTCGCTGACGTTTTTTGGAAATAATTAGGCCTGTCACTGATGCTTAAGCTTGATGTTTATGAAAGCTTCAGGATGCATCTTAAGCTTGCATAAACATCAAACAAACATACAGTAAATGAGTGCAAAAGTGGGTAAAGGGGTGGTATTGGTGTCAAAGACAAAATTTTGGTGTTGTGACAACATTATTGTGTGTGTGTGTGTGTGTTGGAAGAGAGCAGTCACTGCTTGCTGGCACACCATCCTGAGTTCACACCTCTGCTAATGCTGTTTTAATGAAGCCATTCATCACCATTTCTCAGCTGAATCTGCATCACTTAGACACACATACACACACACACACACACACCACCTTGTCTCTCTCTCTCTCTCTCTCTCTCTCTCACACTCTCTATTTGTGGAAGGCTAATATCTTTTCTTCCACATGAATGTGTATGTGAGGACACAGTGTTCTTCCCCTCCGGTTGCTATTTGGATGCACCAATGAGACAACCTCTGCTATTTTAGTTGTTCCCATCATCAAAGCTGCTCTGGAGGAGATTTCTCCCATCTCACTCAGTGTTTGTTGCTGCATACGTGTGTGTATGCGTGGGCTCAGAAGGGGGTTGTTTAAAGTGCTGAGTCCTAGCTTTCCTTTAAACTTACTTTGAACTTTTCTCTCCCGCAGTCATCACACACATACACACTCTCTGCATGGACTATGATGACAAATGGTACACACACTGAATGGATGGGTACCTTCCAGAAGTGTCTCCCATCACCGTGTCACCAGTGAATCATATCTCCTCTTCCTTATCTTCTCCGTAATTTGCTTGTATCCCTTATTTTCTTTCTTTCTGGCGCTTCTTTCTTTTCTACGGAAGAGGATTAGGGCCACATGTGAAAAATGTATTTGAGTTTTGAGGTTAATATCAGAATTGAAAAGTGAAAAAGTCAGAAGTCTGTCTTTAATCTCAGAATTCTGACTTTAAACTCAGAATTCTGATTTCTGAGATTAATCTCAGAACTCAAATACTGTCACGTGGCCCTAAGCCTCTTCCCTACTTTCCTGACCACTCTGTGGTATTGTCAGAGCATTATGGCTCTGACCCTTGTGCTCCTTACCATTTGTAATGATCTAGAAATTAAAGGTTATTCTACTGATGGGCTCCCTGTGGATAAGAGCATCAGCTAAATGCCAAAAATGTTAAGTGTTAATGCACATACTTCTGCTCCCTAATAGAAAGAAAATGTAGGAGTATGTGAAACTGAAGGTACCCCTCAGCAACGGGGGGAGAGTCAGCCCTGCTTTCCCTTCATTGGGCCCCTGGTATCCCCTCACCTTACTCTCAAAACAGATGTACCCCATCTATACATCAGCACGCACACACACCTAAATTGCATGTTAGCTGTGTGAGTGGTGGTTGGCTACGATGTTGACCTGACCTGGTGACCTAGGAGCCGGACGTAGATGTGGAGATCAAACTTCCTCCTGTCGTCATCCTTTTCACTCATCCTTGAGGGACAACTCATGATATGGGGCCCTGCTGTGCACAAATAAGGAAACACAGTCGCATGCACACACACACACACACACACACACACACACACACACACACACAAGCAGACAGACAAGTTCAAGAGCAGTAAAGGTTAAATGTCCTACAGTTTCATGTCAGTAGGTGTTGGAGGGTGTGTGCATCCTTTATGATTCTAGTCCTTCCTGAATGTATGAATGTATATATACTGGGTGTGTGTGTTTTGGTTAGACATGTTGATGCTGGTGCCATGGCTGGTGTTGATGAACCCACCCTTAGCATGTGGTTTTACTGTAGCAGGCATTGTGTTGAAACCATTTGGAGGCAGCAGCACATACCTGAGGCCTGATATTTATCTTACTGGTTTGCAGGCGCGTGCTAGCAGACTGTCTCTCTCTCTCTTTCACTTTCACTGTGGCCAGAGGGCAATGGTGTGTGTGAAGAACATGCTGATATGTGCTCTTCCCTCATGCATGTTTAAGCATGTCCTGGGGCTGTGGAATATGTGCTGTTGAAGAACATCTCAGAGCTTGTCATGTAGCAACTCAACAGGTAGAGAATGTTTGGATCTGTGTCACACTTCACACTGCTGTACAATATATTTCCTCCATATTTCCATTGTTTGGACGATGTACCGACAGCATGATATTAGGAGGCCATGATAATATTTCACACTATGCCACGTTTATGGCATGATAGGTCATTGGTGCAACGTGTATTTGTGTGATCTTCGAAGAATGGTCGAATAGTTCCCAGTGAATATCGAATACTATTTTTGCTTGAAATGCCCATCCCTAGCACCAACAACCATGCCACGGTCAAAGTCACTGAGATCACATTTTTTCCCCATTCTGATGTTTGATGTGAACATTAACTGAAGCTGCTGACCTGTATCTGCATAATCTTATGCATTGCACTGCTGCCACATGATTGGCTGATTGGATATTTGCATGAATAAGCAGGTGTACAGGTGTTCCTAATAAAGTGCTCAGTGAGTGTATTTTTCCGTAATGGCGGCAAGACAGCAAAGAAAAATGTTACTGCACCTACTTGGCATTTCTTTGGGTTCAACCTAAATGAGAAAAGAGAGTCAGCAAACCTGGATGAAGTTGGGTGAGTTGTTATTAATCAGCCTCCCTACCAGCCAGGGCTTATGTAGCACTCCCAAAGCTAATAAATTCCTCACCTGTTAACACAAAACTGCTGTACTCGCTCGATCTGCTAGTAACTAGATATTCACAGAGAAAAATAGTTTGCTGTTCAGCTACATGAGGCAGTACTGGAGTCAGCTAGTGCGAGTGAATATACCGCAATACAAGGTGAGAGAGCGGGTTGAGGTTTTGTGGTCTGAATTCAGGCTGAACAGTGTTATAGTGACTGTCAAAGTATTTTATCGAGCGCGAGACCGACAGAGTTTAGATAGAGCGCTTAATGGACCACAATCCAGCAGTTTGCAAAGCTGCCCCCAGCACTGACAACAGGCAAAGTGCACTAATGTGTTCTGAGGCATATGTCTTGCATAACTGTGTAATAGCTCAATCAGAGTAAAAACAACACTGTCACTTCCCTGCATGCACAATGTAGCTACTTATTGGGTTGAGATGAAAAAGTAAGCATACAGGATGGAAGCCACTTTCAGTGCAAAATGGAGGTGTATTGTGTAAGGGCCATATGTAGTAATTGCAATCGTCTATGGGCTTCTTTTCAACTGATACAGCGATGATAATATTGTATACCATTATCATCATAAAAGGACTATTGTCAGTAGGTAAATTTTTATATCGCCCAAGCCTGCCATCCACGATCCTATTCTTCTATTCTGGTCTGTGATTAAAAGTGAAATATTTTTGGTTGGTTGCCCTCTCCCTCTGCACGAGGCCCACAGTAGAATGTGTGGACCATGTGCTGAGCTGCACTGTGGGATAGCCCTCTCAGATTACCGCCTTTCCCTCTCCCCTCTCCCTCCCTCCCCCTCCCCCTCTTCCTCCCCTCCCCTCTCTCTCCACATTCCGACTCAGTCCATGTGCTTCAAACAGAGTGGAAATGGGAACATCCCTCCCCTTATACTCATACACACACACACACATACACATTCCTGTTGTGCAATGGCCCGTGCAGGACAGGGGGTTGTGTTAGAAGTGGGAGCTGAAGGGTGCTGCTTTCCATATAGATTCCGCACAGTGAGCTACACTCTGTCTGTCACTTTGTAAAGAGCTGCGTTCTGCCTAGACCTGCGCTAAGCTGAAAGTTGAGGAAGACCAAGTGTTTTTTCTTCTTGGAAATAAGTGGAGACGACACCCTAGTAGTGGGGTGAAGATGATGATGATGATGATGATGATGATGAGGAGGAGGAAGAACAGGAAAGAGGGCAGAGAGGAGGATGCCCGCTAGCACAAAGCAACTTCCCATCAATCACTTCGTCACATTCATGGCATACCCGCTTGACACCAGCATGTTCTGGTGCCCCCCATCACTCTTTTTCTTTTTTTCTTTCTTGCCCCCCAGCCCCCTTCCCTCTGTGATTTCTTTCTCTCTGGGCGCAGTGTTCTGTGTGTATGTAATAGGTTGCTGTGCATGACACACACGCACATACATACACATACACACACACACACACAGGCATTCTCTGTGTGTAAAGGTTGCAGTGGGAGGCAGAAGGCTAAGTGGCTGAGTGTGAGTGGGGCTCTTGTCATGTGCTGGTGGTATTCCCTCAGAGGAATGTGCAGGAGACAGGGAGAGTTTCCCAGTCTGGAGTGGTGGATTCCCACTGCTGGCTCTGAGCATGAAAACAAGCTTTTATGAATCATTGTGGCCCTCTCGCCTTCACACATTCTCTGCTCCATCTGTCATGCATAGGTTGTGGAAATGTCATATCTCCGGGAAAAAAAGGGCATGATTTTTCTCATGGGTTAAAGACACAATCAATAGGATTTTGAATGAGTTTCCTGGGCACTAAGGGTCACACAACTTACTCAACACATAAAGAAGCGTTGCAAACTTTAAATTCTAGTAAACAACAACAAACACCAAAGGTGCAGTGATGATGTGTTTGCATGACAGCAGTGCATTAAGACAGCTATTGTATCTCCGCACATCATGTTGACACTGCATGTCATTTATGCCCAGGGTTTCCTGGCATCTCCATTAGAGATGATGGCCAAGGAGGCTTACAGTGTGTGTGAGTCAGGTCCCTGGCTGTATCTCTCTCCATTGTGTCCCGTTCTCACTGCAGATGACAATGATGGCCACTGTCTGCTGGCTGCAATACATCACTATGTCATAGCACACACACACGCAGAGTACAACTGGCCTCAGCGCAGCTTACGGCATCGGGGCCATTTTGAATCCATGAATTATTTTGTTGTCTTTGGTACAAGAGGAAGAATGTTGTCAGATTTCTAGCAAGAAGGAGAAGGAGGGAGAGTCTGTGTTTCTTTGTGAGGGAAAAGTGGGAGCATAGAAAGAAAGTGAGGGAGTTCTCTTTTCTTCAGTGAGTGGGAGAGGAGTGTAGGCTAGATGTCTGGGAGCCGGAGAGTACGGAACAGCAGGACCCTGCTAGATCAAACAGGCTTCCTCTGCGGATAAGAAAGGGAGCCAGGCAGGGAGAGAGAAAAACAGAGGGAGGGAGGGATAAAAGGGAGCAAGAAGAAAGCTCTTTGTAGTCCCTCAAACAGGAGAAGACTTGTAGAACAACAATAAATGGCACTAATGACCATCTCACTTGTCTCCCTAGCTTGTGTCTGACTGGTGATTATTTTGATGTGTGTGTGTGTGTGAGGGTGCTGAGGCAGGTTGGTGCTCTGTGAGCTGTGATGTGTTCAGTAGGACAGGTGTGGGCCACATGTCTCCCTCTGGTCTGTTGTGACCCTTGACCTCTGCTGTTCCCTGCCGGCCATATACACTCCCTTGGGACCTGCTCATGACTCACAAACACACCGTCGACACAGACGGTGTGTGTGTGTGTGTGTGTGTCTGTATATGATGGAGAGATTACTCTGTGTTAAAGTGCTCTCTCTCTTCTCGCCCTTCAGCTCTGAGGCAGCATCAATAATTCAACAACACATTGCAGAACACAATGCTGCACACAGCATTGCTTTTTCTCCCATTCCCTCCCGCTAGATTCCTCTCAGTATTTATCTCTCTCCTGTTAGACCATTTTTATGTCCCCATTTTGTTTCTCTTACCCCCTCCCCCAGTCTCCTATTTTTGCCCACCACTCTGTCGTTCTTTCTCTCTCGCTCTCTCTCTCTCGCTCTCTCTCTCTCTCTCTCTCTCTCTCTCCACCCCCTGTTCTGTCATTTTTCCACTACTAGAGCTGTGAATCTGTCAGAGCTCTCACTTTTTCTTCCACTCATCTTCTGTCTCCTTTTTTTCTTTTCTCTCCCTCCTTGTTTTTCTCTCGCTCTTCCTCCTGTCTGTTGTAATATCAGAGATTTTATTCCTGGTGTAGCTGTCTCCTCTCCTGTCTTCTCCCTCCTCTGTCCCTTTTCTTTTCCAATCTTGTTCAGGCAGCTTTTAGGGGCCGGAGAGGAGGCCGTGGAGGGGTGCTGGGAGGAAAGGGTGTGGCCGCCCACACTGCAGCACTCTATTGTGTTGCACTGAGTCCGACACGTCCTCTCTCTGACACACACACACACACACATTAAACCACATACCTACACGCACACATCGCACACGAAGTAGGACACACACCCTGCATAGAGTCACCAACCCCGTGTTCCATTCTGGTTGGAGAGGCGTATTCCCTTGGTATTGGGGCTGTCCATTCCTGATGACAATTTTTTTTTGTATCATGTGTCCAAGGCTCACAAGACAACAGGCTCTCATGGCGTCAAAGGACAGAAAAGGTGAGATTCAGGCTTTGCCTAGAGCAGTAAGACTCGGCCGCAGGGTCTGCCATAGGGATGTCAGGAGGAGCTTGCCTTTTTTTCTCTGATACTCTGGTGCTTCCTGAAGGAGAAATTTCTCATCTCATCCCTTCCGTCAGAGTTCAGGGCCTGCTACACAGCAGCGACCCGGGAGCTGGTAAGGATTCAGTGTCTTGCTCAAGGACACTTCAGCAGGGCGGATGCTTGCTGTCGCTGGGGATCGAGCCTATCCCTAATCACTAAACAGGCCTGCTGCACTCTACTCCTTGTCTGGTGGTATGTCAGTTAGAGTCTGTCCAAGTGTGAGTCAGGCTGTAGCCAGGAGCATCGCACTGTTAGCACATCCTTCACTGACAGGGTGATCAGCAGACTGTGAAGATGCCTGTTATGACCCATGTGATGGTGACATTTGAGCTGTAGGGACAGTCATGTGGATGCTATGAGATGCTTGCTAAGTAGGCAGTTATGTGTGTGAAAGCAAAACAATGGTGTGTGTGTGTGTGTGTGTGCATGTGCATGTTTGAGCAACACAAAGGCTGTGTTCATGGTGTGTGGAGTTGCTGGCCCTGTGTCAGGGTGTTCCCAGGCTACCATGCACTCTGCTCCACAGAAACATGCTAGGTGAGTTTATAGGAGGTAGGTAGAGGGTGAGGTGAAAGAGAAAGGAGGAGGAGGAGGAGGAGGAGAGGAAATAACTGATTTCCCATCTGTCATCAGGTGAGTGTTCCTCTCACTCATCCTGCAGTGATTTAGAAACATCCTCCCAATGACTCCTCTCAGTCAGACCTAAGCTCTGAGAATTCTGGGAGAAGTAGTTTATTTTGATCACCTTCACTCACTACAGGCTTCTCATTCTAGTTTTTGCTTTCCAAGGATTTGCTTAAGGCTTAATTGAGCGCTCTGCATTGCGGAGACGGACAGCCCCCAACACACACAAAGCCGTACATGGAGAGAGAGTGTTCTTGGACCAGTGAGCTCAAACTGACCCTGATTCGCCCCGCGGCAGAGAGATTAATTCAGCCTGAAATAGCCCAACCACTAAATGAGTGTACACCAAATCACACACCTACCTTACATGAGGCACTGCTGATAGGTCTGCACCTTCCTGCATCAACTGCTTACCACTAAATTCATACATTTGTGCAAAAAAAATTTCTTGTTGAACCAGCTGATAAACAGCTCAATCATTTAAAAACAAAAGTAAACACTCACTCCAGTCCACTTGTCTAATTTTGCACTTTTTACCAACATTTGATTGGTTACAGGCTGTGTCAAAGACTGTGCCAAGCTGGAAAGATGTGTGCAGCGTATAATCGTGCTCTGTTTTACACCCATCTACTGCTGCCCATGCAGTAGATGTCTTTGTGCAAGTCCCTGGTACTGCACTGCAATTACTGTCATGTTTTTTGAATGATGCCAGGCTAGTCAGCGGAGGGCTAATCTCTGATGCAACGTCATGAAGTTCTGTTGTGAATAGAGCGCCTCTATGCTACAACTCATCCTGTTAGAGGAAACAGGATATCAAGCTCTAATTCTGCGAGAATAAGGTTAGTGTAATCTGTTTGAGCTCATAATAAGCCTGACCAAATAAATTACCTTTCAGCCTTATGCTGATTTTTTTTCTTATTTAATATAAGATAATAATCCTACCGTATCTAGAAGCATAAAATATTTTCTTGTCATAACAGTGAATAAGGGACTGAAAAAAGTCTGAATTAATAGAAAGTGGGCTGCAACCTGATCAGAAGTGAACTGGATAAAATGATCTGGGTCCTCATCCAGAGAGGAGAGTGGGATTGCAAGGAGAACTTATAGTTCGCTCCTTTTGGTCCTCGTGTTGGTCCACTTAAAGAGAGTTTAGTTAATGTAAAAATAACTAAATGTAAAAGCAGC
>NW_027279270.1:0-2500 GCF_046629955.1 Centroberyx affinis | reverse complement strand
GCTGAAGAATCTTATTAGGAAATACAACCTGGGACCTGAGGCTTCAAACTACCAACTTATTCAACAGCCCGAAAAACCTGTCCATCAGCCAACCCCTTCCCCTCCCCTCACACACACACACCACACACACACACACACACACACACACACACACACACCCCTCACCCCCCTTCGCTCACACTGCAAACCCATGGCCCAATTTCTCTCGTCCAGTTTCTCTCCCTCTCCCCTCCTTTCCTGCCTGGTTTCAGGTTCAGAAGCGTATATTGGTGAAGTCTATGGCTGCCTGTTTTTCTTCAGGCTCTTTCATTTGGAGAAACGGGCAGACTGAACCCCCCCGACGCACACACACACACACACACCCTATCCAATCCCCCACCCCGCACTCCCTCTTTTGACACACACTCACACACACACACACGCTTCCTGTAGTTGTTTTAGTATGACTCCCTCCCCCCCGCACTCCCTACTGGCTATGAACTGGTCCGACTGATTTCCTGTCTCTCTGTCCTCTCTTCCTGTGTGTGTAGGGATGAATGGACATATTATTCACAGTGACGCAGTCCCCCCCCCCTTCCCTTTACATTGCTTTCTGTTCTTTCTCTTTTTCTTTCTGCCTCTTTCATTCTTCTGAGGACAATAGTATGAGCTCACAGTGGTACAACTCAAAACCACCACCACCTCCTCCTCCTCCTCCTCCTTTCCACTCCTCTGTACTGCAGTATCAGCCCCTGGAGCAACAAAGACCAGGCCTTACTGCATAAACGGCAGACACACACACACACACACACACACACACACACACACACACACACACACACACACACACACACAGAAACAGACCATAGGGAATGGGTAATACTCTGGTTTGCCAGAGGCAAGATCTATACTACCTAACTGTTGCAGTGTGTGTGTTTGTCTACGTGTGTGTGTGTGTGTGTGTGTGTGTGTGTGTGTGTGCTCTTGAGTTCCCACTGTGCCCACTGATTACCTGGCACAGGTTGTGGACACTCACCCTCCATGCTGCCAGAGAGCCTCATGTCAAACGGAACAGGCCATTGGCAGCCGTCTTGTGTGTCGGTTTGCTGCTGTCTGTGCTTTCCTCTGTTATTTGTACCTTCCTTGACCCTCTCCCTCCAGCCAATTCAAGTCTTGTCTTGAACACTCATCATGTCCATGTGAAAACCACTGCCATGTGACCCTGTTTGGTGTGTGCATGTCTGTGTGTGTACAAGCCGGTCCGGTAATAAAACAGGACAGATCTGGGGCGGGGCTTCCAGGAGCTGGCTGGATGGCTGCCGTGGAAACAGCTCGGAGTGACAGCTTGAACACGCGGTGTTACATCGTTGTGAGTGTGTATGTGTGTGCTGTGCACATAGCCCAGGGTGTTTTCAGGTGTAATGAGTGCTCGCAGCAGTATCTGTGGCTCCTGTATCTAGGCTACCTCACAATACAGCATTCAGGAAAACTGTCGCTTCTGTCAGCTACCGACAAATCAGCCTAAAGCCGGCAGTATATTTGCTGCAAAAACTGAACTCTGTTGTTTTTGTGCAAAGAAAGGGAAACGTTGCAGAGAAAATGAAGCGCCAAATTCGCCTGGGCTTCCACAGTGCACAGGCTTGCTGGCCAAAATTAAGGAATTCTCCGCACACCGGCCCCAAGTGTTTGTCTGCATTTGGTCTAAAATATATATATATTTTTTGGGGAGAAGTGTCTCCATTTCCTTTTCCAGTTTTATTCCAAGTATACACACATTTGTATGCAGTGACATGTTTGAATGTGGTTTGATTTCAGGGAAGCTTGTCTTTGTTATAAGTATACCACTGCCTTAAGCCTCAACCCACTGCAAAATGAACAGCAGGATTGGCCATGTTGGTAATGTTCCTCTAGTGCAGTTACACCGTCCCAGTCCATCATCTCTCTCTGTTTCACTATTCCTTCTCTCTCTGGGTCTCTGTCTGGGTAAACAAACTAATCAATAATGGATGATCACGAGGGGCAGTTAGGGGTGAAATGGATGGAGGGAGAAAGGGCGATAGGAAAGTAATTTAGCTCCTCAGATCCCCGCCATTCCGTGCTAGTTTGTGAGTCCAGTGGGTTTCTGCACAGACAGACAGACAGATAGATAGATGGGTAGACTGATAGATGGCTAGGGTCTGTCTGTTGTACAGTAAGACAAAGATCCCTCGGAGGGGAGGAGCTGCTCCAAGGTCGAGCTGCGTGGCCAATCTCCTCTTGTCATGTCCTGTGTGTGTTAGCTCCAGTGGCTGGCTGAGTGGTTGTGTGTTTGGTGCGCTGGGCCTAGTGTGAGTGAGCAGAGCGAAAAGTGTGTGGACGAGGCCCAGACAGAGCCAGACAGCCCTCAGCACTACAGACAGAAGTGGAGGAGGAGGTGGAGGAGGGGAAAAGGGAGAGGAGAGCATCAGAAAGTAGAATCCCAGAGCCTTTTTACAAGACCTGCTCTGATCTGCCTGGAAAATGTGACGGGGCTGTCTGGAGG